>NW_022589773.1:60702-73251 GCF_004348235.1 Phoca vitulina | reverse complement strand
AAAGAAAGAAAGAAAGAAAGAAAGAAAGAAAGAAAGAAAGAAAGAAAAAAAAGAAAATGTGTTAGTGTTTGGTACTGCTAAGTATTACCCTAATATGTTGCAAGTAGTATCTCATAACCCTTGATAAGCATACTATTATTATCCCCACTTAGCAGAAGAGAATACTGAAGCACACAGGAGTTAATTAGATTTGAATTTCAGTCTTACTTCAACTCCTGCATCCTGCACTGTGGGATAGTGATTATATCGTTCTGGAACTGCTATCACTTTAGGCATAGGTCTCTCTTCCCAGCCCATGCCATCGTACAGTCGGCAAGTTGAAAGCTGCAACACTGGAGGAGGAAGGCATACACAATGAAGCAGTATGAAGTACTTATTAATAACTTGGTAGTAAGAAAAAAATATATAAAGTCACGCATGGGAATTGGAAATTATAGCAGTCCGTAACCATTTAGCATTGGGGCAAATAAACTGCATGATTCAATGGCCCTGAAAGTTAATACTATGTAAGAAGACAGTGCAATAGGGAATTGTATATTAATGATCCTAAGACATCAAGAGAAAGTCAAATAATGTTTAGTTTTATGTTTAAGAAATGAGGGACGTGGGGCGTCTGGATGGCTCAGTCGTTAAGTGTCTGCCTTCGGCTCAGGTCATGATCCCAGGGTCCTGGGATCAAGCCCCACATGGGGCTCCCTGCTCTGCAGGAAGCCTGCTTCTCCCTCTCCACTCCCCCTGCTTGTGTTCCCTCTCTCGCTGTGTCTCTCTGTCAAATAAATAAAATCTTTAAAAAAGAAAGAAAGAAATGAGGGACGTGTGAAATATTTTAAGAACTATTCCCACCCAAAATACAGAAATTTCTAAAATTTATGGTAATTAAAGGAATAAAGTCCACTTACATATAAAAAATCTTATTCTTAGATGGTGATACATAGAGTAATAATCAAATTGTAGGGTTGGCAATGTCTTTAAAAATCCTCTAGTCCTATTCCAATATTGTGAGGGTAAGGAAACAGACTCAGAAAGGTTAAGTGACATGTCCAAAGTCACACAGCTAATTAGTGCAGAGCTGGGACTTAAGCTTTGAATTGTTACTGAAAATTCTGATTGTTTGATTGACTGGTTAAGATCAATAGTGACAGAGTTCAGTTTGGATCTCAACTTTGAAATCATGGCAAGCTTTTTAAAAATCCCAATCCTTAAGGCACACCAGATTTTAATATTTTTAAAGCTCCCTGAGTGGTTCTGATGTGCAGTTAAGGTTGAAAATCATTAATTTAAATCAATAATAATTCAAAGTATATCCACTAAGAGCCACATAATGCCTTAAGCACTGGGGATACAGAAAAGAATAACATTGTTCTTGCCCTCTGAATGCTCACACCTGCCAGACAAGCATATAAACTGATCACTATGAGTCAGTGTGATGGATGCCAGAATTGAGTCAGGTATACTGGAATCATTTGGGGATCACTGGAAATAATCAGAATTTCTAGGGATGGGGCCTGAGAAACAGGTGTTTTTTTAAATCTCCCTAGCCCAGTTTTGCAAACACTACATTAAGCAATAACATCTTACCAGAATAGCCCCTGAGCTGTGAGTCTTAAGGGACACATCACATTTGAACTAGAAGAATGAGGAAAGGGCATTCAGGCAGAGGAAAGAGCTCAGACATGGAGACATGAGACAGCATGGAGTGTCTGGGAAACTACAAATAATTCAGAGCATCTGGGAAGTCAAGTGAGATGCAGGAGTAGACAGAAGATAAATTAGACTAGAGCTACAGGCAGGGGTGTGATGGTTTGGCCTACCACACTGAGATGCTTGAAATTTATCCTGTCAATTAGTTTTTCATTGTTCATCTCATCAGTTTTAAAATATTACATATACAAACATGACTTGCATCTATTACACATATCTACTACTATCATTAGCTAATATCTCAAGGCACAGATTACACTATGGGAGAGGTTCTTTCTTAATAATTTGAAAAATCTTCATAATTTCTATTTATTTTTGGCTTATTCTTTGTCAGATCTAATTAGGTCATGATTGTTTTTGCCCCACAATGTGGCTGATAAAGAGCTTATACAAAGAGAAGGCAAAGTTCCAGTTCTGTCCTTGTCATTATTCCTTTCCATCTTTCTGGGAGTTCATATGGTCAAAATCAGATGACAAAACCTTTAAGTCCATAAGCAGATTCACAAGGGTTTTGCTTTCTACCACTCTGTGTTGTGGAATTCCCTCTCTTTCCTTTGGTTACCTCAACTCCAGATATGACCCATAGGGAGAATATAGGTATCAGTGTTACTCCCTATATTAATATTAAATGGTAATATATCTTAATTTCGTAATTCTTTAGAATCGTGTGTGTGTGTGAGAGTATGTGTCTGTGTATCCTAACATTTCTTCCTGTAATCCATCAGGTCATCTTGAATACTCTCTTTGGAAAACACTGCTGTAGTGATGGGATAGTGCATGACGGAAGACTTCAATGATTCAAAGAGTAAAGAGATCATTGATGGTAACTGCAAAGAAGGACATCCAATACTGGAGGTGGGAGACCAATTAGGTACCTCCAGCAAAGAACAAAGTGAGCAAGAATTAGTCTAAGGATGAATAAGGTAGCAAGATCAAGAATGAAGAGCAAAGGAAATATTCTAGAAACATTGAGAGAGGGAAGTTCGCAGGCCCCACTGATTTGGGTGTGAGAGAAAAGGGAAGAATCAAGTGTGGTTCCAAGTTTTCTTCCATAGAGGATCAGGTTATCAAATAAACAGTGACAGCAACACTGGCAAAGGCAGCTGTAACTGGTTGTGTGTTAACACAGCAACTTTCAAAGCTTTCAAGGCTCTTCCATTCCTTCTCCTTTTTTAGAATTCATCCATTTATGATCTCTCATAATAAAGTCCATGCTAACTCAGAGAAGCTTATTCCTTACATATACATGAAAAGCAGGCCCAAATCCCCTCTTTACACCATCAGTCAGAGAAAACTAGCTCCTTCCCCCCACCCTCCAACTTTAGAGAGATTTAAACCATGAGACACAATCAAATGAACAGATGAGCCTCTCAATCAGTATTGGTATCTTCACTGTCACAGACGCAACCGGCCATGGTGATGCATTATACATTTTTCATGTGGTGTGTGCCTGGTTTGTCAAAACTCAAATTTCTTTCACACTTAACTGCTGTCATCCCAATAATGTTATTCATTATTAGCAATGACTCCCTGTGCTGGATCACAAACACAGGACATGATACATACAGTTCCAGAAAAAAATTGGCAGGATAATATCTTCCTCTATCATGTGAACAATTACCTACTTTCCCTTTATTTCCTCTCATTTCTTTTCCCATGACACACAATGAGTACAGTTAACATACAATTGTGTTGAGTTATGACACTTTAGATATTTTCATCTTAGAGATGTTAAGTGCTGACACTAAACCTTATAAACCCAGTTGTGCTATCTCAAAGTGAGATAAGAAAGAGGAAGCAGTATCTCTCTTTAGGTGTCATTATATCACATATCATATTGTTTTGTATTCTATTTTCAATATATATAATTATATTAATTGCTACGTGGAAACAAGATGTGAAGCCTCTCATCTCAGGAGAGTCATAAAATTACTAAGAAGACGAGGTAGTCCCAGACACGAGCTCCCCTGACAAAGGGGAACAACACTTTGCTACCTCTCCAGTAATTTTGCAACCACATAAAATATGACTTTCACTGTCTTAGAATTATTGAGAAGTAGTCTTTTATCCTCTTCACCTCTAGCTATGAAGTTGAATGATCGATGTAATCGATGAGATAGCACAAATGTGATGTCTACTGGTGAATATGTATCTATTGAGCAGAATTAAAAGCTAAGATTTGCATATGCCTGTGACCTCCTATTCTTGCATTTTCTATGCTTGAAATGAAGCCTCAGTGTACCAGCTGGGTAGTAATCTGTTCTGTAGTTTTCCATACATACTGGTATAGAAATCCAGACTCAGGGTGGGGTAGAAATATGAAGAAGCCCATTTTGGCTTTGGGTCTAGCTACCACTTTGGGATATCAGCTGTCATCCTGAAACCTCCAACAACAGGGTCAGGTAACAAATGATGGCAATTCAGTAAAGCAAGAGAAGACAAGGTGACACAGGGATGAGGCTACCAGGAATACCACAGCAAAGATTTTACCTATTCCAGTTTTTCTGGTGAGCATAAGAATTACCTACGGAGCTTATCATAATGCAGATTCCTGGGCCTCACCCCCAAGTTTCTGATTAAATAGGTCTGAGATGGAGCCCAGAAATATACTCCAACAAGCTCCCAGTTGTTACTGATTCTGCTAGCCCTTGAACCACACTTTGAGTAGCACTGATCTATGATTAGCAGGAAAAATAAGCCCCAAGGAAGACAGACCCAGACTCTCCTTTCCCCAAGAAAAAGGTATCGGGTGCAGGAAATCTCTTCCTGAGACCAACTGGTGCAAATGTATGTGGGAAACGACAGTGCAGCTTCCTGTTTCCAAAAGGAGGATGGAATCTAGTAGCTTGTATCAATGGACCAATCCTTCAGCCCTTACCATGTGGTTTTGTAATCATCCTACTACAGAGAGAGAATGTATTTCCCTGCCTTTGGTTTTGGGTTTGACTCTATGACTTACTTTGGCCAATGGGATGTTAGCAAATGTACTGTGACCAAAGGCTTAAAAAACCCTTGCCTGGCTGGCCTTCTCTCTTGTACCTCTGTTGTTACATGCCCCTGCTAGCTGGCTGGCTCCAGAGAAAGGATGAGAAACTTGGGGAGCAAGCCCTAACTGCCCTTATGAGACCAGCTTACATCAGCCAACTGACCACCAGACATCTGAGTGAGTTCAGCCAAGAACAACAAAGCCACCCAGCCAAGATCAGCTTCTTTCAGTCAATCTTCAATCAACCTGCAGATCTGTAAAAATAAATAATTATAGTACTAGCCACTGAGTTTGACATGGTTTTCATGCAACACATTTTGTGAAAATAGCAAACTGATATAGTGTCCAGGATGTTGCCTTTGGTAGCTAGGACTTAAACAGCAGCAGGAGTCATCTATAGCCATAGAAGTGAACTCTGAATAGTCCCTATGAGGTTGATAAGCACTAATTTTTGGAGTCATAAATCAAGAGACTCTAAGAATTAAGAATCAGTCTTAAGAAGGTCCTAGACCCAATTCTGTGATTTTTAGATTAGAAAACTGAGGCTCAAAGAAAATAAGTGTCCTATCCAAGGTAACAGGGTACAATAACAGGCTGGAACCAGGTTTCCAACTCTAAGACCTGAGCTTCATTTTCAGACTTTGTGGTTTTTCTTCTGCAGTCTGAGAGAAAATTTCAGCCTTTTAAAAAACTGCCATTGGCCATGCAGTACTATGTGTTCCCACTCTCCTTCATTCCCTCAAGCCTATGAAACAGTCATTAATAATTAGGAGTAGCAGGAGCTAAAGCCCGTATCTTTAGGATACTGAATTATACCTACAGCTGATAGTAACTGTGACCAACAAGAATGAACTATGACCAATAACAATAATTCCCTACAAAGAAAACAAATAAATTATACCATTAGGTGAACAGTATTTGTTTATAAAGGATAGAAGTATATGCACTACGTTTTGTTAATTTCTTCCTTATTTACATTTTTGTTCCAAAAACATTTAAAATAAACTATGCTATTTTTAAAAGAATATTTAAAAAAAAAAAAACAGGGATGGTTGGTTGGTTGGTTGGTTGGTTGGTTTTTGCTTTTGCTTTTCTTGAGAAGTGTGGGAAAGATGGTTCTATTTCTTTTAGGCTAATCTATGGCCTATTTTCACTCTATTCAGTAGCAAGCGAATGCAGCTCTCCCATCAAGTCCTGATACACACAGGACCTTCTTGGCCATAAACTGACACTTTATTAGAGAATTTATCTCCAGACATTAATGTGATCAACACCATAAAAAATTTCTGCTACCAATAGATGCTAGGTGTAGTACAAAGATCATGAATCAGAAGACTTGGAGCCTCCACTTAATAATAAAGTAATAATTACAGCTATCATTTTTAAGAATTTATTCCATAAATGTTATTGTCCAAAGCATGTTTCATACATTATATAAAAACATTCCTTTGCCCTTTCCCACATTACATTAAAACATTGCTTGAGTATTATGATTTCTTTCATATACAGAAACTGAGATTAAGTAATTTGCCCAAGATTACAAAAAGAATAAATGGCAGAGTCAAGATTCAAATCCAGGTCTTTTCTACTTCTAGGGCTATACTTAACTAACAGTCCATGACTGCCTGGGATGATTTCACATGGTTTGGGCAAGCACACTTTGTCTCTCTGAAATATTTTCCTCATTTGTAAGCTCTAGACAACAACAGTACCCATTTCAGAGGATTTTTGAAAGAATCATATATGTGGAAGTACATTTATTTATTTATATTTTATTTATTTATTTATTTATTTATTTATTTATTTATTTATTTGACAGAGAGAGAGCACAAGCAGGGGGAACAGCACAGGGAGAGGGAGAAGCAGGCTCCTCACTGAGCATGGAGTCCAATGTGGGGCTCGATCCTAGGACAACAGGATCATGACCTGAGCCGAAGGCAGACACTTAACTGGCTGAGCCATCCAGGCGCCCCGGAAGTGCTTTTTTAAGCTACAAAATGTTAACCCACACTGGGCTGGAGAGTCAAAATTCTCATGTGGACTGTTTGTTCTGTAGAAGGCGGCAGACAGAGGAGAGTCAATAGGTCTTGTAGACCTCCTACTCTACGTTGACAGAAAAACCTAGGGAAGATTATTCAAAGGAGGACATCCAAAGCTGACCCCTAGTGTCCTGGTTTGTTTTCACACAACTATAAAAAGTCGAAAGCAGGAGGAGCCTTGGTGACCACAGGCTAACCCTACTCAACCTTCCCCTCTTCCCAGTTTTCCCAAAAAGGCACCAGAGGCTGTAAAATTAAGTGTCCCTCTCAGTTCAGAACTGGAGGTGGCACCCATGTCTCCAGATGCTACTACACTCTCCAGGACACACCACTATCTCTTAAGCTACTTCAACACCATTCTTGTTCAATGACCAATTTGGCTGCATGTCCTGCTCTAATTCTATAGAAAAACTACTAACCTAGAAAGAGGTAGCATATCCAATGTGGAATTTGATCTTCATGAACCTCTTAGCATTTCCAAACTCCATAAAATTTCAAGAGTCTACCTTAATGAGAAATAAACTTTGCTTTCTCTTTATATCTGTCCCTTTAGAGAAGAAAGACATCTCCTTTTTGTGCACTGTCTGAATATGATGCTTTCCAAGTTTTTGTGTTTTTTGTTTGTTTGTTTTTCCATTCAGTAGTACTCCTGACTATTTCAGATCAACCCAAGCGGAGGAAGAGAATAATGCTTCAGGAGAAAACATGAAAAGTCTCAGGCAATTGCCATTTTCTAATGCTCTGAGGCGATCTGCAGCCAAGTACCCAGCCCACCTGTCCCCAGAGGGCTGTGAACAGCCCTAACATCCAGTTCAATTTATACTTTGCCAAACAGCTTTGGCACATCTGCACTGAGAATGAGATCCAAGAGTTGCAGACAGTATGCTCTCTCAAACTCCATCATATCCCACATTTTATTTTATTTATAAATGGGCAAGTGATTTATGGTTGCAGTGTTAAATTCAAAGAAGGGGCTGTGCACTTGGCACTTACATCAGGTCAGGCAGTGCCACACCACAACAAACAATAATGCAAATAGGAAACAAAGGGTCAGGATTGTGTAGAGGTTTTTGTTTTGGGTTTTATTTCTTCCTATTATATACAGGATTAATAATAAACTCAGTGGGGCCTTCCCATAATGTATGCCCTGTTCAAAGTCAGTGTGACCTGGTAATAATCTCCCCACCCTTAACTGTGGGAGGAAAAAGGCCATTAACAATACATTTCAAACAAGGAAGTTTAATATAGTGAGAGTTTATAAAGTAAAAAAGATGTTAAAGCTATGTAACCTTTTTCTTCTTGGTTGAGGGTCTTTTCCCCAAATTTCTTCTCCTGATACCCACCCAAAGTTGTATAGGAGTTCAAAACAAATGCAGTGATTAGCAGATCCAAATATACCTAGAACTCTACTGAATAAAACGTTACCCCAGAGTGTGGATCAAAAGAAAACACTAGACCTAGAGCCAGTCATTGCTAAGCTAACCTTTCCAACAAATCTTGATGAATCTGGACAAAAAAGCTAAAGGTATTTTTTTAATAAACCATATTTTTTAGAGAAGTTTTAGGTTCACAATAAAATTGAGTGGAAAGTACAGAGAGTTCTCATATAGCCCCTGCCCCTACACATGCGTAGCCTCCCGCACTACCAATATCCTGCCCTATAGTGGTACATTTGTTACAATCGATGAACCTACATGGACACATCATTATCACCTATAGTCCATAGTTTACATTAAGTTTGTTCTTGCTGTTGTACATTCTACGAGTTTTGGCAAATGCACAATGACATGTATTCACATTACACTATTATACTGAGTGGATTCACTCTCCTAAAAATCCTCTGTTCTCTATTCATCCTTCCCTCTCCTAACCCCTGGCAACCACTGACCTTTCTACTATCTCTCTGATTTTGCCTGTTCCAGAATGTCATATAGTTAAAATCATACAGTATGTAGCTTTTTCAGATTGACTTCACTTGATAATATGCATTTAAAGTTCTTCTATGTCTTTTCACAGCTTTGATAGCTTGTTTCCTTTTAGTGCTAAATAATATTCTACTGTTTGCATGTACCACAGTTGATTTATCCATTTTCCTGCTGAAGGGCATCTTGGTTGCTTCCAACTTTTGGCAATTATGAACAAAGCTGCTATAAATATCAATGTGCAGGTTTTTGTGTGAACATAAATTTTGAAATACTTTTGGTAAATATCAAGGAGGGTGACTTCCGCATATCACAAGAAATGTTTAGTTTTATTTAGAAAACTATCAAATTGTCTTCCAAAGTGGCTGCACCATTTTACATTCCCACTAACAATGAATAGAAGTTCCTACTGCTCCACATTCAGCATTTGGTATTGCCAGTGTTTTTGGATTTTGACCATTATAAGAGATGTGTAGTGGAACTCATTGTTTTAATTTGTAATACTCTGATGACATGATATTTATCATATTTTCATATCCGTATTTGCTTCTTTAATGAGGTATCTGTTCAGGTCTTTGTCCATCTTTTCATCAGTTGTTCACTGTTGAGTTTAAGGAGTTTTTTTGTCCAAATACATAAAACAGTTAATAATAAACATAAAGTAACTAATCAATAGTAATACAATAACAGTAGGGGACTTTAACACCCCACTTACATCAATGGACAGATCATCTGAACAGAAAATCAACAAGGAAACAATGGCTTTGAATGACACCCTGGAACAGATAGATTGAACAGATATATCCAGAACATTCCATCCTAAAACAGAATACACATTCTTTTCAAGTACACATGGAACATTCTCCAGAATGGATCACATTTTAGGCCACAAAACCAGCCTCAACAAATTCAAGATTAAAGTCATACCATGTATCTTTTCTGACCACAATGCTATGAAACTACAAATCAACCACAAGAAAAAAAATCTGGAAAGACCACAAATACATGGAGGTTAAATAACACGTACTAAACAATGAATGGGTCAAACAGAAATAAAAGAAGAAATTAAAAAGTACATGGAAACAAATGAAAACAATAGTCCAAAACCTCTGGGATGCAGCAAAAGTGGTTCTAAGAGGGAAGTTTATAGCAATACAGGCCTACCTCAAGAAGCAAATAAACAACCTAACCTTGCACTTACAGGAGCTAGAAAAAGAACAATAAACAAAACCTAAAACAGCAGTATGGAGGGAATAATAAAGATCAGAGCAGAAATAAATGATATAGAAACCAAAAAACAAAACAATAATAACAGATCAATAAAACCAGGGGCTAGTTCTTTGAAAAAATCAGTAAAATTGATAAACCTCTAGCCAGAGTTAACAAGAAAAAAAAAGAGAAACGACTCAAATAAATAAAATTACAAATGAAAGAGGAGAAATAACAACCAACACCACAGAAATACAATCATAAGAGAATATTATGAAAAACTATATGCCAACAAAGTAGACAACCTAGAAGAAATGGATAAATTTCTAGAAACATATAAACTACCAAAACTGAAACAGGAAGAAATTGAAAATTTGAACAGAATGATAACCAGCAAAGAAACTGAGTCAATAACCAAAAAACTCCCAACAAACAAAAGTCCAGGACCAGATGGCTTTACAGGTGAATTATTCAAACATTTAAAGAATTAATACCTACTCTTCTTAAACTATTCCAAAAAGTAGAAAAGGGATAAAAACTTCCAAATTCATTCTATGAGGCTAGCATAACCCTAATACCAAAACCAGATAAAGACACCACTAAAAAAGAGTACAGGCCAACATCCCTGATAAACATAGATGCAAAAATTCTCAACAAAATACTAGCAAACTGAATTCAACAATACATTTAAAAAAACATTCACCATGATCAGGTGGGATTTATTCCTGGGTTGCAAGGGTGGTTCAATATTCAGAAATCAATCAATGTGACACATCATATCAATAAGAGAAAGGATAAGAATGATATGATCATTTCAGTAGACACAGAATAAGCATTTGACAAAGTACAACATCCATTCATGATTAAAAAAAAAAAAAAACTCAACAAAGTAGGTTTAGAGGGAATATACCTCAACATAATAGAAGCCAAATATGAAAAACCAGTAGCTAACATCATCCTTAATGGGGAAAAACTGAGAGTTTTTCCCCTAAAGTCAGGAACAAGATAAGGATATCCACTATCACCACTTTTATTTAACAGAGTAGTGGAAGTCCTAGCCACAGCATTTAAACAACAAAAAGAAATAAAAGGAATCCAAATCAGTAAGAAAAAAGTAAAACTTTCACTATTTGCAGATGACATGATACTATATATAGGAAACCCAAAAGACTACACCAAAAAACTGCTAGAACCACTACATGAATTCAGTAAAGTCACAAGATACAGTATCAATGTGTCGAAATCTGCATTTCTGCACACCAATAATGAAGCAGCAGAAAGAGAAATTAAGAAAACCGTCCCATTTACAATTGTTCCCCAAACAATAAGATACCTAGGAATAAATCTAACCAAAGCGGTGAAAGACCTATGCCCTAAAAACTGTAAAACACTGATGAAAGAAATTGAAGACCACAAAAAGAAATGGAAAGACACTCCATGTGCATGGATTGGAAGAACAAATACTGTTAAAATGTCTATATTGCCCAAAGCAATCTACTGATTTAATGCAATCCCTATCAAAATACCAACAGCATTTTTCATAGAACTAGAACAAACAATCCTAAAATTTGTATGGAACCACAAAAGACCCCGAATAGCCAAAGCAATCTTGAAAAAGAAAAGCAAAGCTGGAGGAATCACAATTTCAGACTTCAAGTTATATTACAAAGCTGTAGTAATCAAAACAGTAGGGTAGTGGCACAAAAATAGACACAGATCAATAGAACAGAATAGAAAACCCAGAAATAAACCCACAACCATATGGCCAAGTAATCTTTGACAAAACAGGAAAGAATATCCAATGGGACAAAGACATTCTCCAACAAATGGTGTTGAGAAAACTGGGCAGCAACATGCAAAAGAATGATGAAACTGGACCACTTTCTTACACCATACAGAAAAATAAATTCAAAATGGATGAAAGACCCAGATGTGAGACCCAAAACCATAAAAATCCTAGAAGAAGAGAGAGCACAGGCAATAATTTCTCTGACACTGGCCACAGGAACTTTTTTCTACATAGGTTCCCTGAGGCAAGGGAAACAAAAGCAAAAATAAAATAAACTATTGGGACTACTTCAAAATAAAAGGCTTCTGTACATTGAAGGAAACAATCAACAAAACTAAAAGATAACCTACAGAATGGGAGAATATATTTACAAATGCCATATCTGATAAAAGTTAGTATCCAATATATAAAAGTAACTTATAAAACTCAACACCCAAAAAGCAAATAATCCAATTTAAAAAAGGACAGAAGACATGAGCAGACATTTCTCCAAAGAAGACATACAGATGGAAAGATGATCATCATCACTTATCTTTAGGGAAACGCAAACCAAAACTACAGTGCAATCTCACCTCACACCTGTCAGAATAGCTAATATCAACAACACAAGAAACAACAGGTGTTGGTGAGGATGCGGAGAAAGGGGAACCCTCTCTCACTGTTAGTGGGAATGCAAACTGGTGCAGCCACTTTGGAAAACAGTATGGAGGGGCGCCTGGGTGGCTCAGTTGGTTAAGTGACTGCCTTCGGCTCAGGTCATGATCCTGGAGTCCCGGGATCGAGTCCCACATCGGGTTCCCTGCTCAGCGGGGAGTCTACTTCTCCCTCTGGCCCTCCCCCTCTCATGCTCTCTCTCTCTCATTCTCTCTCTCAAATAAATAAATAAAATCTTTAAAAAAAAAA
>NW_022589773.1:0-60302 GCF_004348235.1 Phoca vitulina | reverse complement strand
AAAAAAAAAAAAAAAAAAAGGAAAACAGTATGGAGGTTCCTCAAAAAGTTAAAAATAGAACTACCCTAAGATCCAGCAATCACACTACTGGGTATTTACCCAAAGAATACAAAAACACTAATTCAAAGGGATACATGCACTCCTATGTTTATAGCAGCATTATTTACAATAGCCAAGATATGGAAGCAGCCCAAGTGTTCATCAACAGATGAGTGAAAAAAAGAAGATATGACATATATATATGTGTGTGTGTGTGTGTGTGTGTGTCTATACACACACACAAAGGAATATTATTCAGCCATAAAAAGAGTGAAATCTTGCCATTTGCAATGATACCAATGGAGCTAGAGAATATAACGGTAGGTGAAATAAATCAGTCAGAAAAAGACAAATACCATATAATTTCACTCGTGTGTGAAATTTCAGAAACCAAACAAACAAGCAAAGGGAGAAAAATAAGAGAGAGAGAGAGAGAGAAATCAAGAAACAGACTTCTCTAAAGAGAACCAACTAATGGTTACCAGAGAGAGGAGGGGATGGAAGGATGGGTTAAAGAGGTGATGGGGATTAAGAAATGCACTTGCCGGGATGAGCACCAGGTGTTATATGCAAGTGTTGAATTACTATACTGTACACCTGAAACTAATATTACACTGTATGTTAACTGGAATTAAAATAACTTAAAATAAAATTAAATGTACATTTTGGACAACAGTCTTTTATCAAATGTATCTTTTATCAATATTTTCTCCCAGTCTGTGGCCGGTCTTCTCATTCTTCTGACAGTATTTTTGGGGGGAGGCGGAATTTGAAGCATTCACATGCTTTTATTTTAGGATGTTGTGCAACATTTGCAGACAAGCAGCTTACCTTCCTCAGCTTTACTTACCCATAAAATAGGGCAAATAAAACTTGCCTTAAGGGAGTTTCTAAGTAAAATGATAATGCACATAAATGTTGGCTAGTGATTATAGATGCAGAAGCAGTTATAGAAGTAGGTCCTTAGGAAATTAAATAAAGTGACAAAATCACTTTAGGAAAATCTATTCCACCCTTAGCACTCTGTACTGAAATTTCTCTTCAAGTGCCTGTTCTCACACTATATAATCAGCTCCTTGGAGACAGGGACTATGTCTACTTTGTAGAGCCAAGGACAAGGTCTGGTTGAATAGTAAGTACTTAACAAGTGATATTTGGGCTGGCACTCACCTGGCCTATGGCCTTAGAAAATCCATTGCCCCTCCCTGGGCTTCAGTTTTCCCACCTGTCAGATGAAGGTGTTAGACTACAAGTCCTCCAATGTCCTTACCTTCCTTCATTCAATGAATACATCTATCTCAATATCAGATTGCAAATGGGAGATAGCATAAGTGATATAACTCTCTTTGGATGCCGACCCTCTGTATTTGGAAAAAGAACTTCATAATCTGTACCAATACTTGAGCTGTTTCTCAACTTAGAAGAGCAAGCCTGCTTCCATGCACATATGAAGTCAGAGTGTATGATTTGTCTTCTGCACACTTCAAACTGTACTGTCTGCACACATATGATCCCTGTTCCCTGACTGCATGGGCCCATCCTACTTTAGTAAAGGAGATAAAAAATGGCCACAGACTAGGAATAGGATAAAGAACCACAGAAACATGGAATTACAAACGAAAGAGAAAGCCAGAGGAGAGGAATGTCCACTTCTGAGATTCCTTTCCAGAGCTGCCAGAAGTTGATTCATGCTAGTGATAAAAGTTTGGGTGGCCCTCACAGGAAGAGCTGACCACTTAAGGATCTTACACAGGATTTTTTTTAATATGCTATATAATCAGCCTAGACCATTTTCTCATCCACTAGTTCCAAAAAGGTATACTAGTTTTTTATAACTAACACCCACACCCACACACACAAACATCTTGCTCCAAAGTCTGCAAGATGTGAAACCAGAAAAAGTGATTCTCTCTAACTCTTTGCCAAGTCAAAATAACCAGGTCCAAGTGAGTTACCTTTTTTACTCTGGTCACAAAAGAAAGAACATGAATAATGAGTTTAGGAGCAAAATCATGAAAACTTGGGGCAATGTTTTTTGATAGATGCTCCACAGAAATAAATAATTGCAACTACGAAGGCATAGAAGGCTTGACAGTGAGGCCACAAGGTATGTCAGTCTCTGTTCAACAGTGTTTTATGGGTTATTTGGTTCAAACAGATTTTCAAACATATTTTAATAATTTAAACTGTGTTTAGAAAAACAAGATACAGACTTTAATATGCAATTATCAGGTTATATGACACTGAAGATCACAACAATTTAACTTATCCTGCCAGGTTAAACCATTTATTATTTTTTACACATTTCAGAAGAAAGCCTCCCTTACTAGGTTTATGCATTTTCTGAACTTTTATAAATGTATAATTGAAAAAATTAAAGGTCTACACCCATATTTTTAAAAACTCCCTCATGTTAAAGCACCCAAGCAAATACTTGCTACATCACAGGATGTTCTGCTCAGTCATGTACTGGGAAAGACTCACGCATGTCCATTTGGCAAAAGCACTTGACATAGCTCAGTAGTCACTTGTTCAATTATAATTGAATCAGTGACACATAGCATACTATAGATAGCTTTGATGTTTATCGTAAGTTAGGGACGACCTTCCTATTGAAGTTAAGGAATTCAAGCACTTATTAGATGTGGTTATGACTCAACTTGAAAACCAAACTTTTTCTACTGCTCCTCTTTTAAGTTTTTGGATCAGTTTAACTGAGGAATGTCCTGAGCTGAATGCATGCCATTAAAAAAAGGGTGACCATTACAACTATGTGTCTGCATGAGCAATGAATTCCATGATAGGGTAAGCCAAACCAGACAGAAATAAGTTGGATGCTGAGTAATATAAGACTATAACTTCTAGTCATGAGCTCAGATTTCAAATTTTGGTGTTTTCTAAAACAGTCTCATTATTCTCATGGATTGGCTTTTTTTTTATTATTTTATTTAAAGATTTTATATTATTTATTTGAGAGAGTGAGAGAGAGCATGAGAGGGGAGAGAGTCAGAGGGAGAAGCAGACTCCCTGCTGAGCAAGGAGCCCTATGTGGGACTCGATCCTGGGACTCCGGGATCATGACCTGAGCCGAAGGCAGTCACTTAACCAATGAGCCACCCAGGCGCCCTAGAATGGCTTTTTAATAGTAAATATTTTAAATTTGAAATTTAAAATGTATTTATAGAATTAAAACCAATTTTAAATAGTTTGTATTTTAGAATTCTACAAAAGATTTCATTTTTAGTAAAGAATTTTTGCTGCTGAAAAAATTAAATCACTATAGTAGTAGAAAAAGCATTAATAGACTTGGACGCAAACCCTATTTCTGACATTTTACTGTCTGTGTGACATTAGAAAAATTATTTAAGCTCTCTAAATTTCTCTTTTGTGAAACTAGAATAATAATCTACTACCCTGAAGATATAATAACCTTTCCATGTTGACATACTCATGTGGACATGTAATCTTGTTATTAGTATTGGTTGACAAATATGGAAAATAATTCAAACTATCATGAATCCTCTGTAACAGCTCTAGACAGCCTCCTCCCCCTGCCCAGGATCTCTCAAAATGTAAAATATTGTCAAACAGGGAAGAAAAACTCAGAATAGCCTTAGAATTTTTCACTATAATGCTTAATACCTACAAAATTCTAAAGGAAACTATGTTCCAAGATTCTGTGTCTTTGATATAAAGATATAGAATACATGAAAATATGCTCAAGCATTAAAGACGGACAGTTGTTATCTAATATGGCAGCCACTAGCCATATGTGGCTATTAAAATTTAAATTAACTAAAATTAAATAAAACTTAATATTCAGTTACTTAGTCACACTAGCCACATTTCAAGTGTTAGAGCCACATATGGCTAGTAGTTACTGTATTGAACGGCACAGATATAGAACATTTCTATCACCAAGAAAAGTTCTATTGGACAATGCTTTTCTAAAGCATGAAAGAGCTCAGGAATATAAAACTTAAGAGGCCTTTATCCAATTAACCAAGAGGTGAATAAAAAAAAGAATTCAGGGCTATAAAAATTATAGTTACAGAATAGAATGTAAATATAACTTGATGATATTAAAATAATAATATAATAATACATAGACAAAAATGGGTGGGGAAATGGGAAGTTTAATTTTCCTCATATTTAAAGACAGAGTAAACGTTGGAACACATAGCTAAAAAGGAAAGAAAAAAAAAAGACTCCAATCTTATGGTCTATCCATACTGATTTGATGAGAAATTTTAAAGGGACACTTTAGGAAGCTCCCTCTTTGCGTTAAAGAGATTTAGCTAAAATTCAGCAATTACTTCAGTTTCACTTTATCTGCCTTTCTTGCTGAAATACAATGCCAGTATGACTAAAAAGATGTATAATAAATGTTAATGACAGTTATTTTGGGATGTGGAATTTTGAGAGTTTTTTTTACTTTCTTTTGTAGTTTTAAATTTTGATTGACATTTTTATAATAAGCACTCATAATTTTTGCAAAAACAATCAAATTATTCTTTAAAAAGAGATGCTTAGATAAAATAAAAAAGAATATGGAGAAACATAAAAAAATAAGAATATAAAATTGGAATGACTTTATGATAATAAGAAAAATATGTATACATCTGAATAAGGATTAGAAGGCAACATTTTAAAAATGAAAAGTGGTTTTATTAAATTTTTTCCTTGAAACTTTTGGTATATTTTTAACAATACAATTACATGTGTTTTGAATTGTTTTACCAGGAGCAGAGCTTCACTTCAATCAATCATTTGCACTCTGGCTGACATGAGAACTGAACTAATCACCTTGGCCTTTCATTACAAGTAGCCACCTAAGCATTTGAAAGAGCCTGGTTAGGTTGGAGGAGAAGCAATGTTTTTGAGTTTTAGGGCTAAGTGGACAGACCCTCGAGTGCAGTAGCTCCTGGAATTGGTAGGGTTGAGAAGCAGCTATAAGAGATCCAGATGTAATGAGAGTGATGAGATCCCACAGGAGCTGCCTAGAGAATACCAGACAGTTCCCTGACATTTGAACTATTTTTAGATTCACCAACCAAAAACATAAGGCTGTATGTCAACATGGAAAGGTCCTTCAGAAACATAATTTTTATGTGTATATACACATACACACATACATAATTTATTATTGAAAGAAGTTTTAGATAATGTTTTGTTCATGCCTTCTAACCTACCTTTTGTAGACTTTAAAAGTATCTATAAAAGAAAGACACTGTTCTCTATTCATTCTATCCTCCATGTTTGCCTTAGGTCTAGAATAATTTGCTACCATCCTCTCTCTTAAAATTCCCCAAGCCCAATCTAAATTCAAGGTCCAGGTCAATGCCACTTCACTCAGGAAATCTTCCTTGTGTTCCAACTAGAAATAATCTTTCTTTCCTTTAATCTCCCATATCCCTTTATTCCCTTATGAGTTTACATTATGCTTGTTGTCACACATATCTTATCTTCCCTAAAGGCAAGATTCAAGTCAGGTTTACCTCTACATCTTCCTCTTCCCATCCAGGGTCAAGGAGTGTGACTTAAACATAGACACACTGTGTAAATGCAAAAATGAAATATTTACAAAATAGGTCCCATGCATTAGCTTTGCAAGATGCTTGTCAAAAATGTGTCCTATGTTCAAGTAAACTTGATACAACCTGCATAATCTATTCCTTTTTAGAATATTCATAATGAATATTAAAATTACTGAGAAGCCAAATGGTTAAGAAACTTATTTTACTCCATTCACCTCCACATTAACACAGAATCCTTTCTTTCTTTCCTTTTTTTTCTTTTTTTTCTTTTTTTTTTTTAAAGATTTTATTTATTTATTTGACACAGAGAGAGAAAGCACAAGTAGGCAGAGAGGCAGGCAGAGAGAGAGGGAGAAGCAGGCTCTCCACTGAGCAGGGAGCCGGATGTGGGGCTCGATCCCAGGACCCAGGGATCATGACCTGAGCCGAAGGCAGCCGCTTAACCAACTGAGCCACCCAGGCGCCGCTTTTTTTTCTTTTTTATAAGGATTACACTATAGTGGACTCTGTTGGTGCCTTGTCCATATCCCATCAGCCCTGCTGAGATCACTTGTAGATACTTCCCTTATAAGTCAATGGTTTCCTACATCTCTCACCTTGAGGCATTATCTGGCCATTGGAGCATGTCCCACAGGCTCAGGAAATCCCAGGAAGTTACTTCCTGGAGAAACTCATGAGACATAGCAGTTGGAAAATAGCTACCCCAAACCCCTTACCCCTCAGTAGGGTAATTCTGAGTTATGCTCTACACAGTATCTCAAAGGGTCTCAAGAGGATTGAGCAAAACAAAATAAATCAAAAGAGACTAAAGACAGCTTGTGTGATGTTTGTTCAGAATGACATTGTTCATGAAGTTTAGGTGGCTAAAGATTCAACATGAGTATGACTGAAAAAGGCATAACTATATTTTCCTGAGAAGAAATGGACAATTCAGGTTATGTTACAAAAATCTTTCTTATACCAATATTACCCTTAACCCTTGTCATTATAAACATTTTTTTAACCTACTTCTCTCCCAAAGGTAACAAGAATAGTTAGCATAAAAACATGAGCAAATCAAATGAAATTCTAATCAAATTTAATTTTAAGATATTAGAAAAATTTTCAGCCCACCTAAATTCTTACAGTTCTCAGGGTTTTAGAGCCCGTTCCAGTTCTAGTCCCAGTGACTAGTTGTGTTATCCATTGAGACCCATCTAGTATAGCGACATCACCAGAAAACTTTTCTTGATCCTCTCCCCAGTCATTTGTGATCTCTACCTTTTTAAAATCCTTAGAACTCTCCATGCTGATGTTAACATGCTTAGCTTATTTTATGTCTCTTACTTAAATGTCAGCAAGCTGAGGTCAGGAACTATGACACATGCCATTGCATGTTCCAACACATCTCTCCAATAAGAAGTGCCCAATAAGTATTTAATGAAATGCTGAATCTTGGCAGCCAATTAGCCTTTGTAGCAGTGGATAAGAAATTATTTTAAAATATTTCTGCAGACCTTTTCCTACTAATCTGGAGGCAGAAATAATTGGAAATTTTAAATGAATACTTGTTCCTTCTATTAGGATAGCCCTATGAACAGTTCTGAAATATGCCGAGTTTTTCTTCCTCTTTTCTGTATCATTTCAACCAAAGTCCTCAGTGCTCTCAAACTGTTTCTTTGCTGTCTAGGATACATATTATGCTTCTTTCTAAGCAAAAGACCCCATAAACTTCTAATATTTTGCTATTTCACCATTAAAATTAATCTTTCCTGTATCCCTTTCATTTAGCATTCTGGTTTCTAATAGAGACAATGTCTCCTTTACCAAAAATGTATGATGAGGAATTAATGTGTTAACTAAAGTATGATTCTTCACTGATATTATCCCTGCTATAAACTATTTAAATCTTATCCCTTATAAAAGTTACTTGGACCAGCTAACCAACCTAATCAGATCAACACAGGAAGATTTGGACAGATGAGACTGTCCATGCACCTTAAAATCACACCAATTCAGGTATGAACATACACAGCCATACAAATTGTACACTACTATACTACGTAGTCTTTGATAACATTCACACAGAAAACAAACTGAAGAGTACACCCCTGAGCTGTGCAGTGTTCAACCTGCACAACCACACACAGTAGCTCTTTACCAAATAAACAGCTGCTCATTTTTCTCGTGTGTTAAGAGGTCCTACCCACACTTTTTCTACTCCAATTCCTAATTTCTAGCTTGTTTCAGTTCAACCTAGAGATAAATAAATGTTTATAAATACTAAATATTTGGCCAATTTGCATTTTTTCTAAAAGAAAATTAATCCAGAGAAGCCCACATCTGATGTTATATAGACAAAAAGTGTAGTTTTCCAACCCCAGATGCTAAGGGTATAATGTGGATTAAAGATAGGTTTCCTAAACCCTTTGAATTAAATTCTGCTATTTAATTTATTTTTGCCAAAATCCCATCATTTTCATGCAAGTGTATACAGGCTCCTAAGAAACTGTGAATCTCTGAGATTTCTTCAAGGCCTTCTGTAGACCTTAATGTCCTTCATTAGTATTTTCTAGACTAGCTACAACTAGAACATTTGAAATCCTATTAGTGAGGGTGTCAGCAGTACACTTGGCCTTTAAGAGGAACTTAATATTCAGCCTGATGAATGTGAATTTAGGAGCTGAATCCTCATTTCTTGCTCTCGCAGGGTCGAAAACCTCTCACCACCACAGCTGTGCCCAGCCCATGTTTAAGTCGGCAAAAACTCCAACTGAAAATCTGCCTTCTCCTATTTCTCTCCCACCTAGATTTAATTCTCTACAGCCTATCCGAGTTACAAATGAAAGTTTTAAATTCTAGGCACTGAAAGGTATTTGGACTACAGCATGCTCTTTTCCAATGCATTTCAACCAAGGAATCCCATTTAATTCCAAGCCAGTGAAATAAAAAGCTACATTGATTAAAACTCTTGAGATTCAGATCAACTTTTAAGGAGGCACTGAATCTTTTTAACATCTGCTTCCTTACCAGCAAAGGTAATACATCTTTAAATAATTTGTAAGTGTGTTAGAGCTGCCTCACAGTTATTGAGAGCTCTCCTTTGGTAAATAGGGGCTGCAGGCTTCATATTTCAGACAGCTGTCATCCATTAAATATTTTAATATTGAGGGGAATTAACTTTCATATCAATAGCAATGATGAAAAAACTTATCTTCGTAGCCAGGGCAGACGATGTCAGTGCATAACTTGTCATTTTTCTAATTCAGCTGCTTCCATTTGATTTGGAATTAGAACTAGGACCTCAGAAACCAGAGCCACGGCATCCTCACACAAAGGCTGTTTCAAATTATGTGCAGCAAGTTTTTAAGCACATTAGCAACTAGAACAAGCTGTCCTCATGCTAACTGGCCTTGCTTTGTTCTTGATGGTGGAAAATCTCGCTTTAACTGCCCTCTAATTTGTTGCAGAACGCTACTGCACCAGCAGCTGCCCTGGCACAGGATTAAACACACAAGAAAACATTATTTTTCCACACAAATTATTAGCAGTGCCAAAAGCCACAAAATCCTTTTTTGAAAAAAAAAAAAAAAATCTTTTCTTCTCATCCCCTTTTCTTTTCCCTCCCCTATAAAACAGCCTGCAATGAATTACACCTCAGTGTTTTGTTTTTTTTTAAGATACTCCCCCAACACACACTTTCAGTGTAAACATACAGAGAGGGTATTCCATTCTGTTTTTGATAAAACACAAAAGATTCAAAAATGGGGCAAGGGGAAACTTACCACCGCACATATAATTAATATGTCAATGAATGAGGACTCCTGAGGGGCGGATACACGGGACTGTCGGGAAACCTACTTGCCTAGTACCACATACACTTGTTCAAAAACTACAGGAGGAAATACATAAAGTAAGCCTCCCTCTGTCCTAATCTTGGTCTGATTACAGCTATTTCAGTGCAGCAGTTAAACATCTTGCCAAAAGGAAGAATTGACTTGATTGCTGCTTCAGAGGGGAATTTATTAGAATGTCTGCAAATAATTGTTGAGAAGACAATTGTGCCTGCCCTCATTGTCTTTCTCATTTGGTGGGCTTACCACAGCTGCTTTTCTTCTTTAATTACATTTGTTAGGGAATATCATGAGGACCTTTCAGGTCAATGCATACCTGTGTCCTGGTTTTGAGGAAGGCTTCAAAACAATACTTACTGTTAAGTAAAGAAAAAGAAGTGGCCATTAACCCTTATTTCAGACAAGACCAGACGACTGCCTTTTTCACTGTGGGAGGTAGGGAACAGGTTAGGGGTCTAAGTATCACAGAAGTATCTCCAGTAGACTCCTGCCATCTCCTGATCATCCCTTTTGACTGGGACAGTCTGACATCTGACTGGCAATAATGAAGTTCATCCACTGACCTCAGTACCATGGAAGAGAGGCTCTTAGAGGTGGACAGCAAAGACAGCCCACGAAGGAAGTGAGGTTGACCATTTGGCTTTCAGGGAGTACCTACACACAGCTTGCTTCATTGGTTCCCAGTTCCCATTGCTCTCCTGGCAAAAAAACTGGCCCTGGAATATTCCTGGATGAAGTTTTCTTCCTCTCACTATAAAAATTCTAGGAATAGAGTGACGTGCTGGTGAGTACGAAGTTCTACCGCACACTTATTCTTTAAGGTTAAGGAACTGAAAAATAGGCATCCTAAAAATCTCCATGAGAACAGGCCACCATGAAAATTTCCTGATCCAGGTTCAAAGCTACTCTCTGGCCTTCACATTTTTCCCAATGTGCCTCTCTCTTTAATTGTGCTGTCTTTTTGCATCCTTAATACTCACTCTCTTGATCACAGTTATGTCGACTCTCAAAAATGGTTGGATGCAATGATTTGAAAAAGGCATGCATTCAAAGCTGCTTTTATTAAAAATTTCATTAAGGGATTTGCAACCTTCTCCTTTGCTTGCTGTTCCAGCTTCTCTCTGAGCTGCAAGTCAGAAGAGTCCACCCAGAGGCATTCACTGAAAATTCATCACACATCATCAGTAATTAAGCACAGGACTGTCCAGGATAGATGGAAATAAACAACCAAGAATTCTGAGCCACGTGTTTGTACCTTAAATTCACATGGTCAAGCAAAGTGTCTGAAATTTAGGACCAAATCAAAGTCTGCTAAATGTAAGTGACATAATTAAAGAGAAAAGTAATCTGTTTTACATAAATGCATTACCATTAGGATACATTTTCTGACTTTTTAGTCAACCATGTAGACCATCTACAGAAGGAAGAAATTGGGATTTTTTTCAATGAATAAATGACTGTTTTAGTTCTATCTAGGTGTATGTATGTTGCTTCTGAGTTACTTCTAACAGAATGCCAATTCTGTTTTTACATTGTTTGAATATATGCTCATAGAAGGCATTAACTGTGTTTTCCTTACATATTTTTAGCTATGCTGTTTACAGACTAGAGAGAGAGTATAAAATATTTGGTGCTAATGAAAACAAAGTCTATAATTACTATTGATTTCTCCTTCCCCTATGTCCTTTCCCCTACTGCCCCTTGTAGATAATACCTAGCAGGAGATGACCAAACACCATAATAGCAGGCATTTCTCCCCCTCCAGACACCATTTTACTACATTATTCTCAGTACCAGGCTATATAGAGGTTGCTGGTCCCTAAACCAGCAACCTCAGCATCACCTGGGAATTTGTTAGAGAAGCAAATTCTCAGACCCCAACCTAGACCTACTGAATTAGAAGTGTGTGCAGCACAGCAATCTGTGTCTTAAGAAGCCCTCCAGGTGATTCTTACATTTAAGAATGACTACTCTCACCAGTATGCCCTCCAACATACCGCATTGGCAGAGTGAGATGCTTTCACACTTTCCCACAACATTGCCATACCTTCTGCTGGCCTCTGGTTTCCTAGAGTTCCCCTTTGGGGCTCCCCACTCAGGCTAGTCCTTTGAAAGTGGACCTCATATTTCAAAAAGACCCCTTTCTCTGGGTTCTCTATCAGAATCTTTATCTTCATAGTAACCTTTTCTGACCCTAGGGAGAAATTGCTCAGTCCAAATAAATAAATGTCTAATGGTGGAATTATGATCCTTGAATCAAACAAATGGGAAGGAGAAAATTGTAAGAGACTCCTCAGTACCTTTCAAATCATGTCATATAAATAGTCACTAAATATGGCTATATGGGAGGCTTCAAGAATTGTGCCAGATCTGGGTTTGCTAACTTTTGATGACAAGCCACTTACTTAAACTTCATCAACAAAATGGGCCTCAAAATATCTTCCTTACAGAGTATTTGTGAGAATTCGTGATACTTTCCAAAAATGCATCTTGTATTGTGCCTAGCACAGAAGAGATACTCAACAAGTAGAAAATCCATTAGTATAATGGAATGAAGGTGACTTTAGAGTCAAGGTGACATGAGCTGTAGCCCCAGACCTATTGTGACTCTAGGGAAATTATACTGCCTCTCTGAGTCATAGCTTCCTTCTCTAAGTGGAAATACTATCTATTTCCACTATGCTATCTATTGTCCAAGGATGTCTTGAGGCTTAGATTAGATAATCCTATATAAACTGTGCAACACAAACAAAAAGATGCTCATCTTCTTTTCCCCTGCCTATGAATATGAGATAGGGAGAAAAAGTGATGAAGGTAAGAACCATATATGGAACAAAACTGACCTGCATTAATGATCTGGTTATATTTTACTAGTTTTGTAGCCTTAGATGAGTTAGTTAATTAATGTGAGTTGTGTCTTCCACATTTATTGTAGTTGAACAACTACTCCAATCTTTCAAGGCTGCTGTAAGGCTTAAATGCAGTGATGAATGTGGGCAAAAAGATTAACATAGCAATTGGCTTAGAGCAGGCCCTCCATATAAGTGGGTTTCGTTATTATTATTATTGCCATTGTTACTATTAAATGGTGGCTATTTCTTGATGGCCCAACAGTTGTAAACCTTATTTGCTTTCTATTAGGTTTCCAATTGAGAGAACACTTTTTTTGTCCTTTTAAAATGTGCATAACTTTTACTAGCTTTTTTTTTTTTTTTTTTGCCATTCTGGATTTAGAGAGTAGTCTTGTGGATTTAATATCAATCTGAGACACAGACTGAACAAGCTAACAACCATACCCCAACATATTTTCCAAGATAATGCCACTTTGTATGGCCTCTTGGGACACTGTCAGTCAGCTTTCCCTGGAGAGATCCTTTTATTTATTTATTTTTTTTAAAGATTTTATTTATTTGACAGAGAGAGACACAGCGAGAGAGGGAACACAAGCAGGGGGAGTGGGAGAGGGAGAAGCAGGCTTCTCGCCGAGCAGGGAGCCCGATGCAGGGCTCGATCCCAGGACCCTGGGATTATGACCTGAGCCGAAGGCAGACGCTTAACAACTGAGCCACCCAGGGGCCCCAGAGATCCCTTTATTTATTTACTTTTTTACACAGTTCATTTTTCTCTTAATGCACTTAACTGCATGCTATAGTTAGAAGAACATTTTTTAGAACTGTAGATTCTGAACTACTTGAGGGTAGTTTTGCACCCAGTTTTGCACTGGCCTCCACCATTACTGCTCAATAAATAACACTGAATTACACTAAATCTGAATAACACACAAAGCTGCTTTCTTCATTTTTAGTTGATTGGTTGTTAGAAAATTAGATACCAAAAACACCACTTCTCAAGTACAAGCCTCTAATATTTCTAATACTATAGCTAAGACATGTATATTTTTTAAGTATGCTGCACATTTCTGAAGAACTGATTTCTATTTTTACTTTTTATCTATTTCATTGAGATACAACTGAGATATAACATTATATTAGTTTCAAGTATGCAACATAGGGATTCAATATATGTATATACTATGAAAGATCATTGCAATAAGTCTAGTTAATCCATCACCACACATAGTTACAAATTGTTTTTTTCTTGTGATGAGAACTTTTAAGATCTACTCTCTTAGCAACTCTCAAATATGCAATATGGTACTATTAACTATAGTCACCATGCCATACATTACATCCCCAGGACTTATTATTGTATAACTGGAAGTTTGTACCTTTTGACTCCCTTCATCCATTTTGCCTACCCCCCAGCCCCCATCTTTTCTTTAAAACTCATAATTTGCAGCAGACTTGTCAAGGAACTTCCTCTCACCCTTCAGGACACATAGAGAAACTGAAGATCAAAGATGTTAAGCCACTTGCTTGTCTTTGTACCCACAAGTTCTGGGACAAGAGACTAAATTACTCCCTTTGACCCTCTACCTTTTAAAAATAAACCTTTGTAGAAAGAAGGGAGGGAGGTAGGCAGGGTGTGAGGGAGGAAAAAAACTGGAGAACCCCACGCCTGGGTGGCTCAGTCGGTTAGGTGGCTGCCTTCGGCCCGGGTCATGATCCCAGGGTCCTGGGATCGAGTCCCACATAGGGCTCCTTGCTCAGCAGGGAGCCTGCTTCTCCCTCTTTCTCCCTCTGCTTGTGTGCTCTCTCTGTCAAATAAAATCTTAAAAAAAAAAAAAAAAACTGGAGAATTCCATGAGCTCCAAACCACAGCCCTACCTTACTCCACCTCCACCTCACCCACCCCAAGTGTACAAAATGACTCAATTCAACAAATATTTATTGAATACCCACTATGTGCCAGACAGATACTGTTCTAGGCACTGATTAGAACAGAACAGGTGCTGATTCAAACCTGAATTCTCATATCTGCCAATCATCTTTCCTCACACCCAGAATATCCTGGGGTTTGTCATCTGACACTTCCAAGTCTTTGCCAACTTGCCTCCGGTCATGAATAATCCTTAGGAACTGGCTCTTTATTGTTCCTGGAGTTACCAGGTGATGATGCCAGTGCCAGCCATCTGGGATTTGGGTTAGTTTTTTGTTTTTTTTTTTTTTTTGTCTATAGAGTTCTTGTATTCCTAAAAGAGTAAGTGTGACTCCCAGTTCTTCCCTAAGGAATAATGTTTTTCTCTTAGGACCCAGAATCAGACTTTCCAGTACTCTGAGTTTTTGTAAGCAGGCTCCAGTCTCCAACCAGGACATTCAATTCTGCTGCCATATCCTCATTCAGTCAGTGTACAGGCATTTTCCATCAACTCACTCATTTTAGTCTTGGTTCCCAGACTCCATGTCTCCAGTTGCTATGGGAGGTTGATAATGATTCAAGAATTAAAGTCTGAAATGAGAGCAGCCCCAGAGACTGTTCTTCACAAACAGAATTTAAGCGAGGTGTCTAAAACTCTATTGTCTTCAGGGATTGGGCAGATAATGTACATATATAAAGCCATCGATGTATAACACAGTGGGGAGAGACGAAGTCTGTGTAAAATGGAGAAAGCATGCAAATTCCAGTTAAAAAAGAGAATGCTGGGCAAGCCACCAAGTCACAGCCTCTGCAGCTCTTCAAGGGCAGGATGGAGGCTTCTTGGGCTTTAGAGCTCCCACGCTTGGCACATTACCTGCACTTGGTAGGTCCTTAAGTCAATAATGAGTGAAAGAACAAAGAAGTGAGTGAACAAATAAACCAACATGGAAGAGCTGAAATGGAGACTTTAGATTGTTCCTCACAATATGGGAAGTGATAAGCTTCATTCATTTGGGGGTTTTTTGTTCCCAAAACTGTGTCCCTGAGACCTTTCCAAACTTAAAATAATCTTCAAATTAGTCTGTCTAAAGGATTTCATTGTGGGGGGAGGGGATTCATTATAGGTAGATAGATAGGTAATCAATGGATAGACAATAAATATTAATATTAATGCTTTCCTTTGAAACAACTCAGTGTATAATACATTTTAAAAATTCAATATCAACTCCTCTGATGTGGCAACAAATCAAATGAAGAGAGGAAAAGAGAAATAAATGAAAGTAGGAGAGGAAAATACATGAGCAACTAGAGTCATGGGCTCACTTTATGGATGAAGTTATCTCAGTCCAAGTTGTCCTCAGGCATCAAAGTCGCTCCATTCACTCTTCTCTGAAAGTGTGTATGGAGGCAGATAGTGAGCACAGGCTTTGAATGATCAAGGATAAAAGAGGTATGAGTACTTCATGCCTAGCAAATTCCCTCTTGCACTGTTGCTGCGCTGACCCTTCTGGCAGCAATCCAGGAAAGAGGGCATTATTTTGTATTCCACACGGCCCTATAACTTCAGGGTCTGGAGATGATGGCAAGTGACTTTAGAGCCAATCTTCCAATCCTCCAGGAACAGGCCAAAGTACTCACAAAAGCTGCCAGAATCCCATGTTCTCATGAACCTGTCCTATCCCTTGGCTGCACCTCACCCTTTCTCTTCTTGCTCTGTTCTTCCGGTCTTCTCTGCCTGTTGCGCCCTGATCCTGGGTTCCAGGGGACCAGTGTGACCAACTCCTCAACAGTCTGACTTTCTCCTTATTCACTACACATTTCCATATTGATGGCACTGAGTTCCCAGTAACTTATCAGTGGCCTCATTCCAGGACTGTATTCATTTCCTATGGTTGCTGTAAAAAAAAAATAGCATAAACTTGGTGGCCTACAATGCCAGTAATGTATTCTCTTACAGTTCTGGAGGCCACAAGTCTAAAATCAGTATCACTGGGCCAAAATCAAGATGTTGGTAAGGCCACACTCCCTTCAGAGGCCCTCAGGGAAGAATCCACTCCTTGCTTCTTCCAACTTCTGGTGACTGCCGGCATTCCTTGGCTTGTGACTACAGTACCCCAATTTCTGCCTCTGTGGTCACATTGCTTCCTCCTCTTCTGTCTGTAAGATGTCCCTCTATTTCTGTCCCTATAAGGACACTTGTGATAGCATGTAGGGCCCACACAGATAATCCAGGATATCTCATTTCAAGATCCTTAATTTAATCACACCTACAAAGACCTTTTTTCCAAATTAGCTAAACATTTATAGTTTCTTGGGATTAAGAGGTAGATATGTTGGCTGAGGTAGGGGAAGGAGGCACAGGCTTTTTTTTTTTTTTTTTTTTTCAGCTGATTACAAGGACCTTCTCCTATAATCTGATTCCATTAACAGCTCCAACCCCAAACCAAGAGTATTGTTCCCCCGAGAGTTACAGTGTTGTTCCATTTGAATGCTTATAGCTAAATGCCACAATCATCTTAGGTGTGAAAGTACATTAACCTAAGAAGTTTCCCAATTATAAAGGTCTGTCTTGTTTAATGCCTGCTTCTTTGGTTTTTCACAGATCTCAAATCAACAGCAGTCTGTATTCTTTTCCTCACTGTAATAGTCCATTATACTTTCCCAATTCCCCTTTTCCTCTCTGGCATCCAAAATGGGGATGGTGGAGGGAAAATGGGGATGGTGAGAGATTAACAGTCTATGGACCCATTCCTAAATCTGGCATTGTTATCTCTCCTGAAATAAGTCTCTATCACTCCTAGGAGATCTCACATATGTGCCTGCCACCTCTTTCCATCCCAAGATTTAGACAGGGCACAAGTTAGGTCCAGATGGAGTCACAGCTCTCTTAAGAAAGTAAACTTCTCTCAGCTTTTCTAGAGATGAGAACGGTGGCTTCTCCACTTTCCATCCTGAGAAAGCTCTCTTGGGGAGACCCGTACTGTGCTCATGTTTGTTCAGGTGGCTTGATATTCGCCACAAGACATTCTTTCCCAAGCAGCTTCAAAAGACAACCTTCTGCTTCTGTAAAATATGTGGATTGAGTTTCTTTGAATGAAAAGGCACAGCATATTCAACTCACTTAGAGGAACTCATAAGCCTTCCACTGTGGGGAAAGTGTTAGTCGAACCAGCCAAAGGATGCCACCCAAGCGTAACCAGGAAAGTGGTTTCCTACTTGAATCCAAATATGATTTGGGCTCTTTTGGGGGTGGATTTATGTTTCTTTCAACTATAGCACTTGGGACAGAAGAAACTTATTTTGCCAAGAAACAAAGAACATGCTCTGTACCCTTTATCAGTTCTCATAAGAGTTTTCCAATTCTCCTCATGCTGTGCTGAGAAAGAAAACAAAAATTATCCATGGCTTTGTAAAACTCTGTTGCTTTTGGGAAATGTTCTTTTCTGGGCAGTATGAAAATCAGTCTCTGACTAAAACAGAGGAAAATTAAAGTGATATGTTTTTCTAATCCTAAGGTTTTAAGAAAACAATGAGACATTCACGCTGTAGAAACTGTTAAATTTGTTCAAAATCCAAAAATAGCCTCGGAAAAGCCTAGGACCCTTTACAGATGTGCTGGGACCTATACTTTAGAGTTTGCTAATGAAGGACTAAAATGCCCAAATCCTTTAAGTAACAGGATGGAGTTTTATTTACATAGAGAATGCCTTTTGGAGGGAGGGGGAGAAGCAGTTCCAGGCCAAGACCACATTGGAGATGAGGCCAGCAAGCTATAAATGAGGCTGAGCATGGATATGGTTAGCTGTCTGCTACAGAAGCCCCATCATCAAAAGAGCAAAGCTTGTCCCCTTTTAATTGAGGGAACAACTGTTCTTTCTGCTGATTCCACACTTGCTTCTGCACCATGACCATCAAAACAAGTAATCAATAAGCCCAGAAGTACTTGTTGTTAGGCCATCTGAAGAGCTATCAGGAAAAAATAAATAAATAAATCCTGGTTTTCAAGAGATCAGAACGCAAAACTTTTTTCTTCACTCTTGGCCCTGACAAGATTGGAGCTCTGGTTTCTTGGCTAATGGCTTTAATTTTGACCTCAGCTAAGCCTCTTTCAAATGCTGTCTTTATTGTTTTCAGAGCATCCACTTTCCTTATATTTGAAAAATGTATGCATGTGTGAATACATATGTATTTTACTTCAGTTCTTTTCCTTTGGGATATTGAACTAAGAGGAAAAAGATGATCATGTGACATTCAGTGGACGTTTGCTAACATTCTTTGTTTCTAAATCTCCTGATACTTAATAATTGGCTATTTATGTTGCACCAGAATAGAACACTCTGTAGCACTCTGCACATATCTCCCACTTATGACCTCAACTTCCTCCAACTCTCTCTCTTTAACATTAAAAAAAAATGTCATTCATGATTCAGCTCAGATACTACATTTTCTGGGAAGACTTCCTAATCCTAGCTCCCACTCACTGACACAGGCTGGGGTAGATGTCTCTCCTCTGTGCTACCATGGAAATCTCTGCACTGCTCTAACACCAAACTTACTGTCCTATGTTGCAATTGCATATTCACTAGTTTGACTTCCCCATTAAAAAGCATCATATCCCCAGTGCCTGGCAAAAAGTTGCTAATCAATAAATGCTCCTTAAACTTCACTATAGAGTATTCTTCCTTTCCCATTCATAAGAATTTATGGACCCCAAAAACTTAAAGATGACTTATCTTCATCAGTACCATGTCTTTGTAGTCCCATTTGTAAAAGAATTTTTCTTTTCCTAGACTAGGCCTGAGCTATGGGAAAAGAAATATTTCATCTTCAGTTATAGACAGAGATATTCCTATAGCTAAGATGACCTGAATGTTGATTTCTACACACTGTGCCTCTGGCACTTCTGAAAGAAACATTGTTCTTAAAACGATTGAAGGGATTTAGGGTTTCACTGAACCATGATGTAGGCTGCCTCAGCTGAACTGCTGAATCTGTTTGCCTGCCACCAGAATCCAGTCTCCAGAATAAAGCAACATTAAAAGAAAACTAACCTTCATAATTGCTTCCCCAACAGATTTTGTTGTGCACATGGGATTACACACAGGATGACCAAGTTTCCCATAACCTTAACCAATGGTCCTGAACTCCCCATCCTAGGCTGATGAGCACAAGAATCCAAATCCCTTTTTTCCTAAGGGCTAATCCTTTTCAATGAGATGTTCACAGACCTATGTTATTAATGTAGATTTAAAGAAAAGGAAGTGGTGGTGGGGGGGGACAATCACATTCTCAAGGAATTCAAGGTTGCATGACTGAAAAGGGAACTCAAGATTTTCACGCTTAAATGTTCATAACTGAAGGTCCTGCCGGGTGTAGAATGTGTGCACATCGCTTATTCCAATGGACATCTTAGATAAAGGAGATCATCTGGCTTTATATTTAATAAAATGATCTTTCAGGGTACTAAAGATAAGACATGAGAAGCTATCGTTGAGCTTTCAAAAGCCTACAATGGCCTGATTTTAAATCAAATGAAAAATTTCATTTCAGATCAAATCGGTAAAAATCTGGATACAGGCCAGAAAAAAAAAAAAAGTAGCAAAACTCAAACATATGAGCAGAAGTAATTAATCATGAAGCTGAGATCCAGAAAGAACACTGAAAAGTCATTTGCCTCTTCCTCCAGCCTCCAGCCCAACTCCTTTTAACTACTCTGAGGTGAATGTATATACCAGTGGATCCCAGACATAAACCACAGACCTATGGGTGGCAGCACTAAGAATTATTAAAAGAGGCCCAAAAATCCACATGAGCAGCAAATGTTGGCTGGGACTGACTAAGCAATATATCTCACCAAACTTAAAATAACACTGATTAACTGCATTTAAAATTTAATTACTTTTTTTAGTAAGCTCTATACCCACTATGGGGCTCAAACTCACAACCCCAAGATCAAGAGTCACATGCTCTCCTGACTGAGCCAGCCAAGTGCCCCTAACAGATACTGATTTCAAAGTGTTACTGATTTCATAGCAGTTTTTCTTTTTCAAATGGTTTCTCAAACAACAGACCCTGTAAGTATCACTACGTCCAGGGTTGGGAACAGGGGACAATGATATGTGAATATTTTTAAAAGTTACCTTTTTATAAAAGAATAACATCCATACATGTGAATATTTTTGACATTAAAATGTTAGAAATTACTGTACTATACATTTTTATCAATAATCCAGAACACGTTTGCATATTTTGCACATTCACTTTATTCCAGGGCTTCTTAATCTTCATAGGCATTAAGGTCTTCAAAAAGTATAATCTAAATTCTTCCTCCACACTTTTACCTGAGCTTAATTTATTATTCCTTTCTGAAGTTACAGGATGATTACTATAGTTCGTCATATAGCCAATGACTATTAACTTACCCTCTATTCTAGGTACCTCTACTTGAGACTGATTAACACAAATCTGCCCACACACAGTTATATCTCAATACTTACCTTACTATTCTCTAGAACAATACTGTGCAATAGAACTTTCTGCAATGACGGAAATGTTCTATACCTGTGTTGTCCAGTACGGTAGCAACTAACCACATGCGACCACTGAGCACTTAAAATGAGCCAGTGATCACAGCACTAAAACAAATAATCCTATAATTTGTATGGAACCACAAAAGATCCTGAATAGCCAAAGCAATCTTGAAAAAGAAAAACAAAGCTGGAGGTATCACAATCCCAGATTTCAAAATATACTACAAAGCTACAGTAATCAAAACAGTATGCTACTGGCACAAAAAAAAGACACATTCATCAAAGGAACAGAATAGAGAGTCCAGAAATTAACCCATGTTTATATGGTCGATTAATCTATGACAAAGGAAGCAATAATATACAATGGGGAAAAGAGAGTCTCTTCAACAAATGGTGCTAGGAAAACTGGACAGCTACATGCAAAAGAATGAAACTGGACCACTTTCTTACACCACATACAAAAATAAACTCAAAATGGATTAAAGATCTAATGTAAGACTGGAAATCATAAAACTCCTAGAAGAAAGCATAGGCAGGAATTTCTTTGACATAGGGCATAGAAACATTTTTCTAAGTATATCTCCTCTGGCAAAGAAAACAAAAGGAAAATTAAACTACTGGAACTATATCAAAATAAAATGTTTTTGCACAGTGAAGGAAACCACCAACAAAACAAAAAGGCAACCTACTGAATGGGAGAAGATATTTGGGAGAATGATATATTTGATAAGGGGTTAATATCCAAAATATATAAAGAATTTATACAACTCAACAACCCCCAAAAATAATCTGATTAAAATGGACAGAGGGCCCGAATAGACATTTTTCCAAAGAACACATACAGATGGCTGGCCAACAGACACATGAAAGGATGTTCAGCATCACTAACCATTGACTGAAATACAAATCAAAACCACAATGAGATACCACCTCACACCTGATAGATTGGCTAAAATCAAAAGAACAAGAAATAACAAGTGTTGGTGAGGATGTGGAGAAAAAGGAACCCTCATGCACTGTTGGTGGGAATGTAAATTAGTGCAGCCACTGTGGAAAACACTATAGAGGTTCCTCAAAAAATTAAAAATAAAAATATCATATGATCCAGTAGTTGCACTACTGTTACCCAAAGAAAATGAAAACATTAATTTAAAAAGATAAATACACCCCTATATTTATTGCAGCATTATTTACAATAGCCAAGATATGGAAGCAACCCAAGTGTCCATGCATAAATATGAGTGGATAAAGAAGATGTGATGTATAAAAAAGAATGAAATCTTACCATTTGCAACAACATGGATGGACCTAAAAGATATAATAACTGAAATAAGTCAGTCAGAGGAAGACAAATACCATATGATTTCACTCATATTTGGAATTTAAGAAACAAAACAAAAAAGTGAGCTCTTAAATACAGAGAGAAAATGGTGGTTGCCAGAGGACAAATAGGTAGGGGGATGGGTGAAATAGATAAAGAGAATTAAAAGTACACTTATCTTGATGAGCACTGAGAAATGTATAGAATTACTGAATCATCACATTATCACCTGAAACTAATATAACACTGTAAGTTAATTATACTTAAATTTAAAAAAAAAAGCAGAAAAAAAATAAAATTAGACAGTGAGACTCAAGGAACTAAACTTTTTATTTTAATTAATTTACATTCAAACTTAAATAGACACATATGGCCAGTGGCTAGCATACTGGATGATGCAGATCTAAACAGCATTCATTTCCTAATTATTTTATTTAATTATAGTATCCCCCCAATGCAGAAAATAGCCCAATAAAGACCTAACTGATTCCAAAAGCTGAATTATTTGATTTCACACAGAGCACCATGATGCCGATGGCATGGGAGCATATTAGCTTTACAAAGACAAAGAACATATACGCATTATCCTAGTCTAATATAAATAGGCCTGGATAAAGGAGTGCAGCTCTGGAGAAAGCTACCCATGTTCTTGGAAAATAACATATCCAAAGGCCTCAGAATTTCACCTTTATAGACAAGGACCTGTTTATTTCATTAATTGTACCTTAAATGTCTTGATTCTATAACAGCAAACTTTGTTGCCCAGTATGAGTATGTTACATTCTTAGCTCCTTTTTCTTATACACTTACTCAAAAACAATAAAGAATTTACTTTCTTGAATATTGAGATTCTTTTTCTTTCTTTAAGTGAATTCGTCTGAATGGATCCCCAGAGCTGCCCAAAGACTGACCACTGTGGAGTTTCATTCAACTAATACTCTTATATTGACACTGAATCACTGCAAATCTCACTGCCAACTAGGTATGAACCCACTTAATGGTAATCTAATTTAAACCATGTTTTCCAGGAACACAGACACAGGACCAGATCTGTCCTTTAATTTGTTTTAACAGAACTTACTAAGTACTGTTCCAGGTGCTGGAAGAACACTACAACATGATGTAAGACCCAGTCCCCGATCTAAAATAGCTTAAACATGTAACATTTTACACGAACAATCAGGGAGTTAAGGGGTTCTCTTTTATTTATCTCTTTTTCATTGTCCAATTACACTACATTCCTTCAACTTATACTGATGCATCTTGTGAAATTTCTGGATTCGTGAGCTGAGTTTGATTGTGTGATAATATCTGAACTTCTTTGTATTTCTGGTTCCTTAAAATTGTTTTGTTAAAACTTGCTATGATGCAATATCTGTAAATTATCTCCAGTTCCCCAAAGGCATTAAATAATAATAATAACTCCTATATTAAATAAACTTTGTCTTGAAACACTTAGGAGTATCCCCTTTACTAACTCTATGGAAGAAAAAGAACACTGGCTTAGAGCTCAAACTTCCACTGTTACTCTCTGAACTTCATTCTCACCTGTTTGTTTTGTATAATAAATAAAACACAGGTGAAATACAATTAAAAATTTATTGCACCGAATAGTAAATTTAAGATATTCTATTTTTCACACATAAATTTTGTAGACTAATAATAAATAACATCTGCCCAGCACTTTATAGTTCGCAAGAGCTCACTTGGTCTTCATATAATCCCAAGTGCTCTCTTGTCAATTTGCAGATTACAAAGCTACAATTCAGCAGTAAAGTAGCTTCTCCAAGAGAACACCTGTAAATTGACCTAGAGCAATACTTTCCATATTGTGTCCAGTGGATCTTGGTTTGCCATAAAATAGAAACAAAAAATACCGTCTATTCTTCTTATACACTCAAAAAGTATTACCATAGTTAAAGCTCTGATAAGCTCTGCACTTTAAAAAAATTTGCAAATAAAACAAGATGAAATCAGAGAGGGAGACAAACCATAAAGAGACTCTTAATCATAGAAAACATACATAGAAAACAAACTGAGGGTTGCTGGAGGAGAAGAGGGTAGAGGGATGGGTTAACCAGGTTATGCAAATTGGGGAGGGTATGTGTTGTAATGAGCACTGGGTATAAGACTGATGAATCACAGACCTGTACCCCTGAAACAAACAATACATTATGTGTTAATTAATTGAACTTAAATTTAAAAAGTGTTTTTAAAAAAATCTGTTTAACCTCTTTAACCCAAGCATTTCCCAAATTTATTTAGCCATAGACTTTATTTTTTAAAAAATATAATTTTTTGTTCTACCAAATACCCTTTGAAAAAATACTGAACTAGTAACATGTCCTTAAAAATATCAAAGGTGATAGAAAATTGGGTGTGACCAAATAAAACTTCTCAACTCCCACATATTTGGACTGGAACACCCCACGTAACCCTAATGTCTAAATATTCTCTCTAAATGCCCTCTTCTCAAAATATCCTCAGTTATTGTGTCTGTGTTGCACCTGTGGCCAGGGAATAATGCTAAAACTATGGTTCCATTAATGCTTAACCAAGAAACATTACAAATATAGGTTTGTTTCTAAATGTGAGGACCAAGAAGCTAATAAAATGGAGTTATAATTATGTAAGTAGTGTCTATCATCCTGAATAGTGGTTTCCTCAAGACTGCATTCCTAGAGCACCAGGTATTCTTTCAGTCTAGAGGAAGAACTTCTCTGGTGTCCCTAGGAGGTCTCACACATGGAAAACCTCTGCTTCAAACAGAACCAACAGACACACCCCTCACTTCCTCTCAGCCCTCAGGCCCAGTACTTTCCTCGCCCTTTGATTAACTTCCTAAATTAGCCCAATTTGTGTAGCTGTCCTAAAAGACAGCAAACTCAAACTAGCCAAAGTCCTTGGATAACCTCAAGATGTGCCACTTCCTAACTCAGCAATATGAAAAAAAAAAAAAAGTAACAGAGGGTAGGTCACCAACAGCACATCTTTTCAAAAAAAGCTATTTAAGAAAAGCAAGGTGAAGGGCTTCAAGGTAGTCTGGAAGCTGGCCCAGAATGCTTGTGTTTAAGAACAGGAATATCTTAAAAGGAATTATCATGAGCACCAATCAGACAAGCACCCTGGCTTGGCCCTTATCCCCTTCATCTCAACTTGAACCTTTTTCCCTCATGAGTAGAACTGTATCACAGTAGAAATAAGACCTTTGAATCTGCCAGAAACAGTTCATCAGGACTGTCTCTGCCACCAGCAAGAAAAGACCTAAATCTTGCTTTCAGTTTGCGGTCCTAGCATCTTAGCTTGGTTGGGCATGCTTTTGCCCTGCTGCACTCTTCCTGACAGATCCATCCTGTCCTTGCCCTACGCTTCCTGACTTTTAGAAGCTATTCATTCTTTGAGACCTGGCTCAGTCCCCAGTCAGAATTAGTCTTCCCTCTTCTGTCTCCCTCGCCTGTCTCCACCAGCCCCATTCTTCTCTAGAGAGCAAAATAAAGGGCTGGGCCAGTTGGGTGGTGGCCCAAGGCAAGAATCAATAAAAGAGGGCTTTCACTGGAATAAAATGGGATGATGGTAACATACAAATTGATCTTGCTCATCAAAGCTGATGGTATACTTCAACAGAAAAGAAAAAAATCCTGGCTGGGAATAATCTTGCCTCTGCTAAATAAATGTTAAACATTTTTTTTTAAATATTGGTTTTAATAACATCAAATTACTAGATATCCCAGAATCTCTAACTGGTACAGTCTAGGCATTTTTCTGCCACAGCCCAAACACAACATAGTTGGTTGCATGTCTGCCTGTGTCATTTTATATATGCATTCCCCAGAAGTTAGCATCATACCTTGCCTATGGTAGGTGTTCAATAAAAGTATGTTAGATGAATTGACTGATACTCTTTCTTACTCCCAACTGTAGGCTATAATCTAACAGAAAATGGAAAAGGAGGCTGGAAATTTCCTCAATTACACCAAGCTATTTAATTACCTTAATTTCTCCAGGAAAGTTTGAAAAAAATCAAAAAGCAAATTGAGAGAGAGAAACTAGTTCCCTCTGTAAGGATAGCTTGTGCTTGCCTAAGAGACAACTGCTTTGTGGGAGAAGGAAGTAGAGAGGTGTGATTTAGCAGAGTTGACAAAATGTACAGCTCTCCTATTCCTTCCAAGCTGAATATTGACTAAGTGGTTTCTTTATTTGTTTTATAATTTTCTAAACCATTATACACACACCCAATGTCAAATATAAATAATGCATTTAGCCACTTTTGAGATTTTCCACCAGACTTGTTGCCTCCATTAATGCCTCCATTAATGCAGAGAAAGTGAAGGCAAATAACTAACGTAGTAAATTGGCCTAGAAGTGAATTTACCCATTTGGTTCTTTCCTCTTTCTTACTCTGTTACCCCCTCACCATACCATAAACATGCATGCATGTACATGTATATGCTTGTGCACATGCATACACATACATATAGACACACTCCAAATGAAACCATGATGTGAAATAAATTCATCTCCATTACACAGAAAATTCACTTCCATTGCTTAGGTTTCTTATGCTATGTTCTTTGGACTTAGCCAGATCCAAATTTAATCCAGCTCCATTTAGTGACCATGTGTATAACCTTTGGCAAGTCACATAACCTCTCTGGTATTCAGTTTTTCTTTTGGAAAATGTAGTTGATGACGTTGAGATAGATATATCTCAAACGCAGAGTAAACACTCAATACAAGTGCCTCATTCTTACTGATTACATTGTCTTCTGGGAAGCTGGAGCACACCCCAATGAATTTCTAAGGTAACTGTTGTAAATTTTAAGTAGCTTGTATGAGTTCAACCCTACCCTACAGCATTCCCAAGGTCCCTGCTAGCCTATGCCGGGCCTTTGTAAGAATTAGGATCTCCCAAGCCCCCTACCCAACCTTCAGCCTTCAACCCCAACCCCATCCCCATTGCACATAGCCCTGCAGGACAACAACTATGGAGTGGAGCAGGGCCTGGATTTCATCTCCCAGTTAACCTCTTGCCTGGGCCCTTCTGCAATGCACAAGCTGCACTGTCATACAAGGGAAGACTGGGTGTTTCTGTACTTCAAATCAGAGCCTTTCCAAACTTTGTCCTCACCTTATCTCCAATGAACAGTAAGGGTAGTTCTTCAAATCCTACTTCCAAGAGAGAATTGCTTGGGCATCATTGTTATCATTAATAAGAACATAGAAAATATCTCCTCAGTTTTGGGGCACAAAAGGGAAACAACCAGACCTCACAGTAGCATTTCTAAAACTGGAAGTTTTGACCACTAGCATAGAAATTATGCTCTCAGACTTAGCAATTTCCCAGGAAAGCTGAAGCAATGACCCCTGAGGCTTCAAGAACTCAGAATTGGGTTTGCAGCATAGGATGGATGGGACATGCCCAGACCAAGTGGCCCACACTAAGTCAGAAGCCAGAGTGTAAACAGCAGTACTGCAAACAAGAAAGGCTTGCATTCTGCTCAGCTCTATCTCTGCACATGGTATGAGGTAATCCTGGGCCACACACTTAGCTTCTCTGGGCTGCAATTTCCTCATCTTCAAAAAAGAAGTTAATACCTGCTCTATTCCTTAACAACCCTCCTCCAAACTTCTGAGGCAGGATGGCATATGTGAACTTTAAATCGAAAAGGTAATATGAGATAATTTGTTATCAATTTTTGCCTCCCCAAATTCATCAGAATCACAGTAATAAGGCAGTCGTTTAACCAATGTAAAAGAAAGAAGCAAACTAATAAAACAGTATGACTATTATTAAAATATTTAAGTATCAATCCCCAACTCAGGCATCACCATTTCTGCAGACCCATTCCTGACTCTCCACTCATGCCACTCTTTCCTCGACAAAAGATACTTGTCCTTGTGTTGCCACTGCATCTTGTAGCTACTTCCTTATTGCACAGACCCCAAGGAATTATAGCTATTTGTTTGCTTGTCTGTCACCCCTGCCAGACTGTGAGCTCACTGTGGGCTGGAGCCATAGCTGTAACCCAACCTTGCCTTAGCTCAGTGCCTGCCACCTAACTCCTGCTGTAGGTGTCTTGGAAGGTGAGAGGAATGGGAAGCCTCCTGACCTGTGTTCTCTTCTCAGCTCTGCACCTCACCAATGCCATGCGCTTGCACAAATCCCTTTTCTTCTGTGAAATAAGGACAACAGACTAACTCAAGTTTGCCATCCACTGCACCTCAGGCCCAATCTAGTCCTCGGACATGGTTTTTGGCCTGATAGCAGTTGGCATCCATAGTGTTAAAAAGAAGCCTAAATTAATTGTGAACATTTAGATATCAGAAAATATCACATAAAATTAGGATTTTCAGCTTGTCTTTTAAGAATGAGAAGCTCTCACAGCACTGGGCTGCCACTCACTCTAGCCACGATTGGCAGAGCTAGCTGGTGGCTTGCTCTCTAAGACAGGCTGGATGCTGCCTGGTCCACTGCAGCCCCTATTCCCTCTTACTCTTGGCCCAGTCACTCATTTATTTTATCTGCCTCAGTCCTCACATGCATTCAAGTTTTCTAAGTTCATTCTAGCTCGAACACCATCCTTCTAGGTCTGTAGGAATCCTCTCCCAACCAGATACAAGCACACACATGCACACTTGCACACGCGCACACTTCTTACCATTGGAATAGGAAGCTCTGAGGCCCAATGCCTTTACCATACTACTCACTAGCCTCATTTCAGGCTGAAATCTTTGTAAATTAATGAATGAAAGGAAGGTACATCAAATACAGGAAAAAATAGGAAGGAGGAGGAAGAAAGGGAAGCTTTAGCTACAAATAGGGCTACCAGACATATCATGATATCATGTGAGGAAAATTAGACAGTTTTACAGCACCAGATTTTCCATCCAGCAAAGCAATCATTTTGTCTATGATCCTGAAAACATACATAATAGCTGATCTGAAAAACTGGAGGTTAATCATCAGAAATTATTGTGGCTTTGGGTGTCACTCCCACTGGGGTTCTCTCCCTTCTGCTCCCCATGGCCTTCTTGCAAGGAGCTACAACTAGCAATTTGAAATTTACACACCTTCACAAGCGGGTTGCCCCCGTCTGTAGCACATCCAGAACCTCCCAAGGCCAAGCTGCCATCACTTACAGTATAATCAGTGGACAGCAGGTGCAGAGAGGAGGAGAGAACTAGGTACATATTACTAAGAAACAGGATGAGTCCAACATATTGTCTCCAGCAAGTACTGCCCCAGGAAATTTAAAATAGCACATCTCCATGTGCATGGCACACATCTGCTATGCCCATGGTGGTGTGTGGCTGGACAGATCAACAACAACCCAGCCTGCATCTTCTCTCCAGCTTCCTTCATACTCTAGCTAGATTGGTTAGAGCACAGAGCCCAGCACAAGCTCTGTCTTCAGAATCTGCAGCCAGTCACTTAGAGAACTACCTGCATCCCCTAATTCCCAGGGCTTCCCCCTTCCCAAAAACTTCACGTTAGTAACTATGAGAAAAAATTTTTATTAAGCATGCTGTACATTAGTATTCTTATCCCACACCATGGTCTTTTGAAACTAATCCATAAGCTAATGAAGAGCAGAAAAGTCTTATTTTATAATTTTGTTTTATTAGGATCTGCTTTGGGGGTGGGAGATTTTCATAAGAAACTTGATAATAAGCACAAACTGCCAACTGTTCCACTCTCCCAAAATATTCAAAGCAATTTAAGCGCAGGTTTCAGTCAGTTTCTCCGTCTTAACGAACATCGTTCTCAAAGGCGATAGGTCTAGGAAGACACCATTAACCACATCTGAAAAAAACTCAAACTAGACTAGAAGTGTACACACTATTAAGAATTTATCCACACAGGGGCGTCTGGGTGGCTCAGTCGGTTAAGCATCTGCCTTTGGCTCAGGTCATGATCCCAGGATCCTGGGATTGAGCCCTGCATCAGGCCCCCTGCTCAGCGGGGAGCCTGCTTCTCCCCCTGCCTGCCGCTCCCCCTGCTTGTGCTCTCTCTCTCTCTGTCAAATAAATAAATAAAATCTTAAAAAAAAAAGAAAAGAATTTATCCACACCTTTTTCTCCCATATGGAGAATAATGCTCATCCACATCCAGAGTGTAGGATAAGGACAGATTTAGAATTCAAGGAAACCGTATTCCAGTCCTGGCCTCACTAGCAAGAATTGTGACCCTCTGTAAAAATCTTAACATCTCTAGATTTTCTCAACTGCAAAACAAAACACATTAAATAACCTCTAAAGCAATGTTTCTCAAATTTTAACATGCAAATGAATCACCAAAGATCTTGTTAAAATGCGGATTCTAAATCAGTAGGTTTAGAGTGAGCCTGACATTATGCAGTCCTAACAAGCTTCCAGATGATGCTAATAACTCTTGGTCCAGGAACCACACTCTAAGAGCAAGATGCTGAAGCACTGGTTCTCAAACTTAGCTGTGAATTAGATTACCTGGGGAGAAAAAATATCAATGACTGGTGCCACCCCCAGTGCCTGATTTAATAGCTATTTCACTGGCTGTGTTTGAGAATGGGGAGTTTTTAAAGTTCCCCAGGTGATTATAATATACAGCAAAGTTTGAGAAATTCTGCTCTAGTCCTTAAAAGTCTAAAATGATGACCTTTATTTTTCAATCGCATTACATCTGTACAGTGAAATTCCTCCTATCTTTTATCTCATGACAACCCAGAGAGATAAGCAGGGCAAACACTATTAACTCTGATTTACAAACGAGATAACCAATCACCCCAGAATCAGGTGACTTGACTAACAGCATACAGCTAATGGCAGACCTTCTGCTACTGAAACACAGTGCTCCTGATACCCAACCTGTGCTTTCTCCAGACTGCTTCATAATGGCTTGTACATACCAATAACAACAAGCAAAGAAAGAAAAAGATGGCAGCTTTTCTGCCCCAAATTCCACTAAGAATGACATGAATGGCAATATAACAGAGAAATGCATACAACTAGGAAAACAATCAAAGGTATATTTGGAGGAGCTACTTGGCTGCTCTGGATGCAGAATAAGGTTGCTAAGGTTATGTCAGCAGGACTAGCCATTAGATGTCAAGTGAGCACAGCGAGATGGATTAACTCAGTACTCAGAATACAACAAAATGTATTGCGGAGGTGCCATTACTGATCCTGGCCGTGAGACTAGATAGTTTGTCATTTGATAAAACTAATCATTCATTGTAACTTATTAAGATAGCCATCCCACTCCTACACATTTGCAAAACCTACACAGAAACAAAACAAATAAGAGTTCTGATATTGGAACTAAGGCAAATGTAGAAATTAAGTAAGAGGTAGAAAGAAAGTGATATTTTTTAAAGCTTACTATGGATCAGCCGTTTGTATGAATTATTTGTGTAAGCTAAGTTTTATTCCCATTTTACAAGAGAGAAAAGTGCCTCACAGAGTCTGTCTTTTATACCAAGTTACACTCCAATGTCAGAGCTGGGTTTAAGTCTAGATCTGTCTGATTCCAACTCCCTTATGTCCTTTCAGCTATTCCTCACTGACTCCTATACACAAATTAAACACTTTCAGGTAAACTACCATTCTTCCCCAAATCTTCATCTTGTCTATGTAGCAGGATCAAAATGTTATTATGTCATAACTCTTTGCTCCATTTCTCTAAAGGAAAATGAAAACATGATTTATGGAAGGATAACTTGGCCAAGACAAAAAAAAACAAAAAACAAAAAATTTCCATTGATCTTTTGGCCTTTTGGTTTTGCAAAGGTGAAGCCCAAATTCTTTTCAACAACACAAGTTGCAAAATAGCAGCCTGTGGTCGGATCCAGCCTACAGACATGTTTACACACGTTTAATTAAAATATACAGTACTGACCCTCACAGTGTTCTTAAAATTTTAGAATTCAACAAATTAAAAAGCAACAGCATTTTAATACATTAACACATAGAAATATGGGTTACTTGTTTTAAAAGATTTATTTATTTATTTAATTTATTTATTTATTTGAGAGAGAGAGAGAGAGCACGCAAGCAGGGAGATGGGTAGAGGGAGAGGGAGAGAATCCTTAAGCAGACTCCCCGCTGAGCAAGGAGCCTGATGCAGGGCTTGATTCCATGACCCTGAGATCATGACCTGAGCCAAAATCAAGAATCAGCTGCTTAACCAACTGAGCCACCCAGGTGCCCCTAGAAATATGGATTTCTGGTATGTCTCAAAAATGCTGGAAGAGTTGGGAAAATCAGCATCATTCTTTCTTATAGTATAATCAGTTGGAGTTGAGTTAGATGAAGTTTGTGCTCTCCATTCACCATGATCCCATAAATTGTCATCATACTTAAGATGACACTTCTTATACATTTTTCTATCAAGGGTTGAATAAAAGTTATACTAAAAGGCCCACCCATTTATTTCAAGAAAAATTGAGGACAGCATACCTTTTTTTTTTTAAGATTTTTATTTATTTTTTTATTTGAGACAGAAAAAAAAGAGGGAAAAAGAAGGGGGGGGGGGCGTGCAGAGGGAAAGGGAGAAGCAGACTCTCTCTGAGCAGGGAGCCCGACATGGGGCTTGATCCCAGGACCCTGAGATCATGACCTGAGCTGAAGGCAGATGCTTAACTGACTGAGCCACCCAGGCGCCCCAGCATACTTTTTCTCATATCTAGCCCATATCACTCATTTATATTTAACAGGTTCCAAAGATATCTGAGTTTGTAAATGCTCTTCAGGAATAAGTGGGATGACAAAACTAGATGCTAAACTCTTCTACCTAATAATGCAAAAGACTTTCTTAAATGGACGCAGTGCTCCATCAAGAACAAGGATATGGATTTACTGGGGCATGAACTGGAGCCTAGAGGTAATTAGAAAAAATTTTATTGTTCTTTTTTCTTCTCAGTTCAAGAGAAAGTTGGGTGTCACAATGCTGAATAGAAGAATCCTAGCCAAAGGATTCACTCCTGTTAAGGTAAAGATGGCCACTGGGTTGGCAAAGAAGAAGGAAAACCAGGAGTGAGCACCCTGTAGAGGAATATGGCCTGCGAACTCTAGTAGTTATAATATGCAGGGTCTGGTTAAAAATTTTTTCTGTGTTGTAATTTCCTAAGTTATCTGCAGTCCTTCAGCAGAGTTTGTAAAACCTTGGAGTCTAATCATAATTGTGCTACAGAGAATGAGATGAAGAGTTTGTGTTCACATGTGGAACAGAATCAGAAGGGAATATGGCAGCAGCCTGGAGAAGCTTGCCACAAGACCCCAAAATGGGACTGGAGAAAGCCAGAACAAAGTCTGAGGTGGCAAGCATCCCCCAAAATGGGATTTGGAGAACATGTACATGTTCCTCAGGAATTCCCAGGTTCATAGCTGATGAGAACCTGAAGACAAGCCTTCCCGTGGTTATGCTGGGTGTGACTGTGAGGAGGTACACTACTATTTCAATGCATTTCAATGCACTGGGAATTTCGATTTCAATGCTAAGGGAAATGTGGTCCTAATACCTAGAGAACTTGGGAAAACTGGTTTACTAATGAAGATAGTGTACAGAAACCCGTTGCATTCTATGATTCTTATTTCTATGGAATGCCTCCAACCTTGTTTATGTAGAAAGACAGTTCATAATAAATAAAAAGAGGATTAAAAATAATGAATACTGTTAGATATGACATGTAGCTATACCTACTTAACAGGTTTTAAGGTTTTTCTAGACACATAATCAAAATACCCAAAAATTGAAAAGGAAACCAGTGTTTATGGAATAAAAGTGTGCCTAGAGTTCCGAGTAAGCATTTGGACCTATACAGATTATATGATTCATTTATCTTCGGGCCCTATATATCCAGCACCCAGATGCTTCACACATAATAGGAGCTTTTCATTTTATGTGAAGAAGGTCTTAAAGAGTATGAGGAAGAGATCTGAAAGCTAAGTTAGTGGTTCACAAAACAATAGTCAGGAGAATTTGACATTCTAGAAAGGCATGTCATGGTATTTTTGAGATGTCCCCAAGAGGTCACAATTACCACTAAATGAGATGTGAATGCTAAGTTCTTCATCGGCTGAGAAATTAGCACTCATGCTAGGTACTTCTTTGTCTCACGTAATCCTCAATAACCTTAGGATGTAAATATTATTCCATTTACAAATTATTACATGATAAAGACCTCTGTGCCCTTCTATATTGTTCAAAATACAAATGTTGTATTTGCAACACCAAGAGTAAACCATAGAAGAAAAGATACAAAAGGTAGAAAACAGCTATTCATGACCCATTACCAAAGAAATCAAAAGATCTGTTCCTCATACTTGCTCTTTTGGAAGACTCATACTGGCCAAAACAATAATTATTGATAAATGAGCTTCAAAGTCATCCTTTGGCACCACAGATCAAGAATAACATCTGTGTAAATGTAATATCACAACATAAACACTCAAAGCCACAGAGAAGGAAATAATGCTGTTTGGTTTGGTTTCATTTAGGGGAGCTTATTATATATTTTTTTGAACAAGCCGTTCTCTCTATAAAATTCAGCTAGCAAATCTGCCTTGCCTATTATCATTGTGAGGATAATGTAGCAAACAGATGGAGGGTTTCATACAATTTGTTGAACTAAATTTAACAGGTTTGGCTGTGAGTGTTAACTTATTTTTATATTCTATTTGTGCTATGTTTGTAATAGATGCACACACATGAATAAAAACAGAAAATCTGTACACACAGTACAGCTGGTTTGATAATGTTTTCATTATAGCATCACATACTTCTAATTAGAAGGCTTTATATTTGGCCACCAAGAAAGTCTGGCTGCAGAGCTGCTTGTATGGCATTCACATGACAAGAAAATCTTCATCAATGCTGGAGGAACATTTGAATCCTTTCCTCACCTATGGCACCATGTGTGAAAGGACTAGGACCAGATTCATTAAATTAATAATGACCTACTAAATAAAAGAACAATTGAACAGTACACCACAAAATTTAACAGGTGGAGTTCATTTGGCCCAGAGGCCCAAGTATGAATGTATCTCTGACAGATGAAACATGGAGCACTATGTCAAAAATACGAGCCAGGAAAATTGAGTGCCATTAAATGTTAAAGGATAGCAGGAATCCTCAAACTTCAACTCAACTTTACAATTTGAACTCTACTGTTAAGAGGCTTTCATTTTATCAACACAAGGAACCAACTGGAACATAATTGAGAAACCATTTAAGCAACATCCTCCTAAAATTGGTTATTAACTCCAGTTGCCCTGTGATCATATTTCTTATTCATCGAAATAGCAAGATGGAAGCTATAAAAGTAATATATGTAATAGTAACTAGAAATGAAGAGTGCTGGTCATCAGGAGCCTCTCCTCTATGCTGAAAAGCAAACTGTGGATCCATACATAGACGACAGAAACACATTCACACCAAAAAAGATCCAAGTAAGGAAAAAGTGGTAAGGTGAAGCTCCACAATCAGATTCTTAAATTCTCCAGAAATATGAAAATATAATGTGTAGGTGTCTGGCTAAAGAAAAGACCTTTTAAATTTATTTGAATCAAGGGGCGCCTGGGTGGCTCAGTCGGTTAAGTGCCCGACTCTTGATTTTGGCTCAGCTCATGATCTCAGGCTTGTGATATCAGGCTACACGCTGGACGTGGAACCTGCTTAAGATTCTCTCTCTCCCTCTGCCCCTCCCCCTCACCCCCCCTTAAAAAAAATAATTCTTTGAATCAAATGGTCCTTTATTTAAGTGAGCTTTGCCCTCTATTAAATTGCAGTGTATTTGGATTTGCACCTGATGTTTGAACAAACATCTACAATTAGGAAACAGGGCCTGAGCCCCACTTGCCCTCAATTAAAGTCCCTGCTCTCCTTGTCAAAGCTTCCCAGTACCTCCTCCTCCTATGCTTGACAGAGCAAAGAGAGGTGAAAGAGTCACTGATTTTAATTGTACTAGCCTTTCCTCAGGTGCAAGCCTTAGCAAGACTTCTATTTAAAAGACATATGACAGCATCTCATTCATCTGGCATGTTCTCTTAAGCGATGTCAGCTTGAACAGAAATAGTACCTAAATAAAGTTAAATTAATGATGTGGATCAGATACGAACCACCTAAAGACTGTGTTCCCTAAAGTTGATCAGAACTTAAGATTTTTTAACAGTTTCTGAAGCAAACCAGTATCTGTTATAAAGTAAAGAAAGTCATCTTAAAAAATAACCACACCAACAGACACATGAAAAAGTGCTTAACATTGCTCGGCATCAGGGAAATCCAAATCAAAACCTCAGTGAGATACCACCTCATACCAGTCAGAATGGCTAAAATTAACAAGTCAGGAAATGACAGATGTTGGCGAGGATGCGGAGAAAGGGGAACCCTCCTACTCTGTTGGTGGGAATGCAAGCTGGAGCAGCCACTCTGGAAAACAGTACGGAGTTCCTCAAAAAGTTGAAAATAGAGCTACCATACGATCCAGCAATTGCACTACTGGGTATTTAACCCCAAAGATACAAATGTAGGGATCCGAAGGGGTACATTCACCCCAATGTTTATAGCAGCAATGTCCACAATAGCCAAACTATGGAAAGAGCCAAGATGTCCATCAACAGATGAATGGATAAAGAAGATGTGGTATACATATATACAATGGAATATTATGCAGCCATCAAAAAAAAACCCCCGAAATCTTGCCATTTGCAACGACGTGGATGGAACTAGAGGGGATTATGCTAAGTGAAATAAGTCAATCAGAGAAAGACATGTATCATATGATCTCACTGATATGAGGAATTCTTAATCTCAGGAAACAAACTGAGGGTTGCTGGAGTGGTGGGGGGTTGGAGGGATGGGGTGGCTGGGTGATAGACATTGGGGAGGGTATGTGCTATGGTGACCGCTGTGAATTGTGTAAGACTGATGAATCAATGACCTGTACCTCTGGAACAAATAATACATTATATGTTTAAAAAAAAAAAAAAAGAAGATAGTAGCAAGGAAAAAATGAAGGGGGCGGAAATCGGAGGGAAAGACGAACCACGACAGACTATGGACTCTGAGAAACAAACTGAGGGTTCTAGAGGGCAGGGGGGTGGGGGGATGGGTTAGCCTGGTAATGGGTATTAAAGAGGGCATGTATTGAATGGAGCACTGGGTGTTATATGCAAACAATGAATCATGGAACACTACATCAAAAACTAATGATGTAATGTATGCTGATTAATGTAACATAATAAAATTTTTTTAAAAAAGGGCAAAGGAATGGGGGTGAAAGATGTAGAATACATGAAGCTCATATTCAAAACCATATGAATGATACAGTGTGGTAGAACTTGAGGCTTTCCCTTATAATTCATTCAGCAGGCTACCACAAAATAAACACCTTCCTTAAAGAAATTAAAAAAAAAAAAATACCCTCCTAACAACCATTGTTCTTCCAATTAGTGTTAGTACTAAAAATAAAAGACCTTCCCTGTTCATATCCACCAATTTTCCCCAGTTCTTACTAAGAATCCTTAGGAGGGGTTTTCTTTTTTTTTTTTTTTTTTCCTTTTAATTCTCCGAATTTCTTTAATTGCTCAATTTTCTAAAACATTCTTTATTGCCTTCACTCTCTGATTCTGTCTTCAGACCTTAAAGAAAGACATTAGGTGTTTTTTTTCCTAATTTGTGCCTAGCTCTGTCTTAGGCACAGTGGGAAAATAAAAAAGATAGAATCCATCATCCCTGTCCTGTATTTTACTTATTTTATCTTATTTTATTTTATTGAAGTATAATTGGCATACAATATCCTATTAGTTTCAGGTGTACATCATAGTGATTCAGTTATTTTTATGCATTATGACATGATCCCCACAGTAAGTCTAGTTACCATCTATCACCACACAAAGTTATTACAATATTATTGATTATAGTCCCTATGCTATACATTGCTTCTCCATGACTTGTTTATTTTATAGCTGGAAATCTGTACCTCTTGGTCCCTTTCACCTTTTTTGCCCATACCTCAATCCCTGTGCTTTTTGAAAGCTTACTATTCGAGACCCAAAATATTTGGAAACCTTTAGAAAATTTTATTTCTAGCTGAAGACACAAGACATCTGTAGAAATGACAGCAACAGGTTTGTCATCAACTTCATATGTAGTATAGATTGAGCATATTACAGAAATTTCTAGAAGGAAAACACAACTTCTCAATCTCTCGTTTGAGACCCGTATTTCCAAGTGCTACCTAGATAAGCCACAGGTCCGTAAAATTCAGCATGTTCCAAAAAATCATCATTTCTACTACTTCCTATTGTTGCTTCAGTTTTCATGTTTGATTAGTAATCATTCTAATTGTAATTCACCAGTTCAGTTTTCTACAAATCATTCTTAAGACTGTCACTCTCATTCTCCATATCCAATCTCCTCAATGTTTGATTCTAGCTTCTAAATACCTCTCAATTCTATCCCTACTGCCTCACTTCTGTTCCCATAACAACTGCTTCCATGCAGGAAACCATTTTATCTCATTGGGACCATTGCTTCCATTCTCTAATGCATTCCACTTCCTGCCCATTCACTACCAGAAAAATCTTTCTAAAATACATAACTCAACAAAAACAGCCCACTGATGGTTCCTTCTGGCTTAAGGGTTAAATGTAAACCCCCTCCCTTTGTTTTTTTTTTTTCATTTCAGCCCCTATGAGCTGTCACAGTGTGACCACAGCCTTGCCCCAGCCTCCACTCACGTGCACCCTAATTCCAGTCTCTGAAAATTCTCATAATTCCCTGAACACCTCATGCTTTTTCACGACTCCAAGCCTCTACTCATTCTGTTCCTTTTGTCAGTAATGCCCTTTCCTCACTTGCCTTAAATCCCTGTACCTCCTACAGGACCCAGTTCCAGTGAGAAACTTTTCACAAATCATGTAGAATCAGTCTCCCCTTTCTTGTCTTCTAAAGCATTGTGTTCTTGTGTCTCTATTACAGCATTTTTCACACATATTTAAGTAATTTACTTATATACCTATCTCCTGAACTCCTCAAATATATAAATTTTGGACATTCATCTTTGTCTAGTCACTAGTACCTACCACTTTGTCTGGCATAGTGGCTAGCCAACAAATGTTGAATAAATGAATACATTAGAGATGGCACTCGTAGAGGAAGTGGGACTTCAAGCTTTGCCTGAAGAAATTAAATACATAGCCTGTTGAAGAGTCCACAAATACTCAGGCCTCATCAGAATGAACCCCATTACAAGAAATGGTTCGTCCAAAGTTTTTTCTATGGACCAGCCTCAAATATCAGTGCTTTGCTGGGTTGATTATAAACAATTTTCTTTCTCTAAATGCAGACTGTATAGTAGCCATTCTTCAGATCTATTGAATAAGAAGAGAACTGAATTCTTCACAGATCATTGGATGTTAGCAAGCAGAAATTATCCTTCCAATACCCATCTATAACTTTATCAATTACAGAAAGGAATCACTGGAATTATGCAACTTTCATCACAAAGCAAACTAATATAATAGGAGGGCCAAGGAGCTTGGAAGGACAAGAAGGAAGACAGGTGAGTATGTGGCATATTTCTCATTTTCCTCTGAATTAAAAGAGCATGCTTTTACTCATTAATTTACTTCTGACCAATTTCACCTACGTGCTTTCAGACACACAACTTGGGATGGGGAGTGGCTGAAGAGAAAATATTTTGTAATCAGACAATGCAATGAATATTTTGGGGGTGCCCATGGGCATTTGTTGGAACGATATATAAGTAGAGTTATTAATCTTATAAAAGGTAATTAAGGCTTGATTTTAGTGTTTGTTCCCTAGAAAGTTTTGCTCTTGGCCACTGAGTTTCCACCTCTAAAGTACGTTTTGGGACTTGGGCAGAAATTGTATCTTTCCTACCTGAAATCTTTAATTTTACCTAGATCAATGGTTCTCAAAGCATGGTGTGAGGACCTCCTGAGGTCCCAGAGACTATCAGAAAATCTGTCAAGTCAAAACTACTTTCATATTAATAAGAAGATGCATGCACATTAGAGTTTTCCAGAGTAACATTGTAACAGATTGAATGCAGAGCAGATAGAAGAATCCAGATGTCTTTGTGCCAGACATTAGAGATTTGCAAAAATGTAAAATAATTCCACTTTCTCTAAATATTCTTGTTTTGGAAACCATTATTTTGCATAAAAATATGTTATTTATGATAGCTTATAATAGGTTTTTTTTAACTAATTAATGAGTAATTTTTCTTAAAATTATCAGCTTTAATTTCCAGTATGGAACTGATAGCTATAACCCACATAAACACACGATCTTCAAGGGTCCTCAATAATTTTTAAGAGTGTTAAAACATCTTAAGATTCAAAAATTGAGAACTGCTGATTTAGATAAAACTCTGAGCTAACCAGTGGTAAAACCGGCAATGCTGGTATTCAAACCAAATAATTCAAATTACTCTTGAAATACCACCAACAAATCTTCTTAAAAGAACTGGTCTCAGGATTTGACTCTTCCACTAATTTGCTGGGTAACTTTTGATATCAATTAGTTGTCTGAGTTTCAAGTTTTTTTAATCTGTAAGATGTACTAATACTTGCGGAATGTTACTAAAACAGGCATTGTTCTAAATGTTTCATAAGCACTAATAACTTCACACAGCAACCTTATGAAGAATGTACTTACTATCCCCATTTCACACTGAATAAAATGGAAGCAGAGAAAGGTAATTCGTCCAAGGTCATACACTTAAAAAAGCATTAGATCTGGGATTTGCATCACTACAATATGGGTTATTAGACCTTTTTAAGTGCTATGTAATATGACAGTTTCCCAAACACTGCAAGTCATATACAATGAATGTTGGTCTCCAGGCTTTTACCTTTGGCTTTGTAAAATCTGCCTCCCCAGCTCTTTGTCTTTTAGCTTTGACTTAAGTCCCTTCTTATAAATTCTTTCTCTAATACTATTTTCCAAATATGAGCCATTGGATATATATAAATAAGATCATCATATTACTCCAGACATTTATGTTAAGTCTCCCAATTTGTAAAATTCCAAACAGACCAAATAAAACTATGGGCTGAATGTGATTCATAGACTTATCAGTGTGCAAACTCTAAGAAAACAGAGCCAACTCTTTCACTTCATGAAATATTACAGTATCACACTTTCTGTGATTTTAAACCAAAAATGTTGGGGGAAATTATGCAATTAAAAAAAGGAGTAACAGTACTATAACTACCACTTCCCAGAATGGAGCTACTCAAACAGATAGGAATTACCCAGAAAACATATTATTTAAAATACTGACTTAGAAAATCCATGGAAAAGCTGAATGCTAAGTGCCTGGAAAAGTACAAGGAGAAAATGGCAGAAGGAAGGAAAAAGAGATCATGTCAATCCCCAACTCAAAACACTCCAGTGGCTTCCAAATATAGTTGGAATAAAATCCAAACTCCCAATCACAGTCTTCAAGACCCTGCACAGCCTTCATACCACTCTTACCCCCTGATCTCTGCACTCTGACCATGCAAGCTTCCCTTCTGTTTCTTGAACATATTACAGCTGACCCCTGGCCAATGCAGGGGTCAGGCACTGACCCCTTGTGCAGCTGAAAATCCACATATAACTCTTGATTCTGCCAAAATTTAACTATTAATAGCCCATTGCTGACTAGAAGCCTTAGGATAACATGAAGAGTCAATTAGCATGTATTTTGTATGCTATGTGTATCATATGATGTATTCTCAAAATAAAGATAAAGAAAATGTCAAGAAAATCACAAGGAAGAGAAAATACATTTACAATACTATGTTGCATTTATTGAAAGAAATCTGCATATAAGTGGATCCACATAGTTCAAACCCATGTTCTTCAAGGTTAACTGTAAATCCTACTTCAGAGTCTCTGGATTAGGGCTCCCTCGGCCTTGGAGATCTCATTTTCCAAATCTTCAGCTTAAAGTCACTTCCTTGAAAAGGCCTCCCCTGACTACTCTATAAAATTAGTCCTGCCAGGGGCTCCTGGGTGGCTCAGTCGTTGGGCGTCTGCCTTCAGCTCAGGTCATGATCCCAGGGTCCTGGGATCGAGCCCCGCATCGGGCTCCCTGCTCCGCGGGGAAGCCTGCTTCTCCCTCTCCTACTTCCCTGGTTGTGTTCCCTCTCTCACTGTGTCTCTCTCTGTCAAATAAATAAAATCTTTAAAAAAAAAAAAAAATTAGTCCTGCCAATCCTACTCCCCACCTTATAATACTCATTTCATTATTTTTAGGACTTATTATGTAATAGCCGTAAAGTGTCATATATTTTGGTTTACCTGTTTATCTCTGTCTTCATCCACTTAACAGTACACAAACATCAGAGAACTTGTCTTCTATCCCCAACAGTGCCTAACATCTAGAAAGAACTAAATATTTTTGAATAAATGTTGAATAAATAAAAGACTCTGAAATATACACTAGTCGTGCATAATCATTGAGACACAGGTTCAAATATGTACAGAACCACTGAAGAAAAATATTCTTCATCCCTCTGGGAATAATTTCTTTCTCCTTATTGCTCAAAGGAAGGTGGGTTACAGCAGCCAAGTTTCCCTGTAATATTTGAAAAATTAGCTAGAGAGATGAGATATTGAGAGACAAGATCTAATAGATACTCTGACTGAACTCAGTTGAAAGCCTCTAGATGCATTATTGATTATGCACCCATTCAGCCTCATGCTGTTTGCACATCAGCACTTGCATCAAGGAATCAACTGTGAGTGGATCTATCTAAAACCATCTGACCAGAAGTCATTTATTCCAGCAATTAAAAATAAACTTGGTCATGGGGTTACTACAAAAAAAAAGGACATTTATTTAGTATACTACCTTTGTATTTTTGAGATGATCCTTAGATATAACACATTAGATAATATTGGGCCATATTTTATTAGGAGCTGATGTTTCTCTTGCATGTCAGTGCACAGTACTAATCTGAATGAAAATATGTTGGCTAAAAAAAGAGTGAGCTAATAGCAGCTTTTGATCTGGGAAATTTGTCAATCATGATAGCATCAAATGTGCATAGTATATTAAGGAAAGTTCTTATCTCTCTGTATTTAAACTTCTTTATTAAGAACTTTCCCATGCAATCTGCAGATAGATCTGAACAAAGAAATAAGATATTAAAGTGTCTTCTTCACTCTTAAACTCACAAATAGACCTTCTAGCCTGCAGGATTAACTTATTGTCCTGGCCATTTGATGATGCACAATATCCTTTGAAAATAAATGTTTCTGAAATAACTCTATAGAGTGTGAGTCTTACAGCTCACTAGAGTATACTCTGGAATATACCTTTTAAAAATACAACTTCAAGAAAATATTGTGTGACCTTGGATTTGCCCATACACGTGGAGATTCACTACCACTATTCTATGGAACCTACTCCATGTTACTTCTTTAATGACTGAATCCAGAAACCTTTATTTTATCCCCATCCTTGTGCTTATAACCAATACCTCTCTTCTTTAAACTGCTGAGATCCAGCACATTCCAGCTCTTCATTGACCCTCATTCCAGGTCTTCACTGATCCTCCCAAGCTCATTTTTGGCTTCCAGATCTGCTCTTTAACCTTGTAACCATTTTTAAAGTGGGATGTGGCAAACAAATATCAATAAAGAACAAGGAAATGATCACTCCTTTATACAAGAGAGCCTCTGTATCTATATTTGGGTTTTATGTCATTTATATTTCAGAGTGGCACTCTGAGGTTTATATAGCACAGTTACATTCATTCATTGATTTTACCTTACTGTGATAGTGATTAGACAGTTGTATTAGCTGTATTAGAGTTCTCCAGAGAAACAGAACCAATATAGCATGTGTGTGTATGTGTGTGAAAGACAGAGACAAAGAGATTTTTTTAAATTAGCTGACACAGTTAAGGACGCTGGCAAGTCCAAAATCTTCAAAGCAGGCTGGAGAACTAGGAGAGTTAAGGTTGTAGTCCCATGCCTAAAGGCAATCTGGAGGCAGAATTCCTTCTACTTTGGGGGGGGGACCTCAATCTTTTGCCTTAAGGCTTTTAACTGCTGGTTTGAGGCCCACCCACATTATGGAGGATAATCTGCTTTACTCAAAGTTTATTGATTTAAATGGTAACCTAACATCTAAAAAATACCTTTACAGCCAACATTAAGATGGGTGTTTAGCCAAAAACAGGGTACCAAAGTCTAGCCAAGTTGACACATAAAATTTATTATCACAATATTAACTAATATTATTAATTAATATAATTCAGTACTAAAAATAAGTTATCAAATCATGAAAAGACACAGAAGAAATTTCAATGCATATTACCAATTAAGATTATTATTAATATTATTCTAATTTTACAGATAAGGAAATAGGTTTTTTTTTTAAGATTTTATTTATTTATTTGACAGAGAGAGAGAGACAGCGAGAGCAGGAACACAAGCAGGGGGAGTGGGAGAGGGAGATGCAGGCTTCCCACCGAGCAGGGAGCCTGATGCGGGGCTTGATCCCAGTACCCTGGGATCATGACCCAAGCTGAAGGCAGATGCTTAATGACTGAGCCACCCAGACACCCCAGGAAATAGGTTTTTAAGACTTTTTTAACCAAAACAATCAGCTACCACATGTTGGCACACACACTAGGAACCAGATCTTTTTACTCCTCATCACATGCACACTCCACTAGTCATATTGCCTCTTACATTATTGCAGTAGATTTCAATTTTTGTTTAAGTAAGGTTTAAATTACCTCCAATGAGTGACCCAGAAAACAGACAATATTTAGCTCTTACTTCATGGCAAAAACTCCGCACCTGCCCAATGTCAAGAGCATAAAATTCCCTTTGAGGGGGTGAGTGCTGACACACAGAATATGAGTCTTCAAGGGTAAACTAAGACATCAATTTTAGAATGTCACTCCAGAGAGTACTTCAGAATTCACAAAAGCTACTTCACCTCTCAACATGAATTTCTAAATTCCAGAAGTATTTTTCAGCACACAGAGCCAGACAGCACAGAACATAAAACTTTATATCAAAAATGAACCTTGATGTAAAGACAATGTCAAGAGAATGAGAAGACAAGCCACAGATTGGGAGAAAATATTTGCAAAAAACATATCTGATAAAAGACTGTTATCCAAAGTATACAAATAACTCTTAAAACTCAACAAGAAAACAAATAACCTGATAAAAAAAATAGACCAAAGACCTTAACAGTCACCTCACTAAAGAAGATATGCGCATGAAAAAAAACATATGAAAAGATCACATGTCATTAGAGAAATGCAAATTAAAACCACAAGAAATAGCACTACACACCTATTAGAAAGGCTTTGGCCCAGACCACTGACAACACCAAAGGCTAATGAGGCTATGGAGCAATAGAAATACTCCAGAACCACAACTGCAGCTGTCTATTTATAGTTAAATGTCTACATGATATTTCCACTCAGATTCTGAAACAGTCCTTTAAATTTGGCATAAAAACCCAACACAGGATCTCCCTCCCTGCCAAATTTGGCCCTCATCCAGTATTACCTAGCCCAGTGAATGGCACCATCATCCATCTATCTACTCAAGCCTTGAAATTATCCTTGACATTTTTCTTTCTCTCCCACTTTAGCACCATTTAACCAGTCATCAGGTCTTGCCAATTTTACCTTCTAGATAACTCTTACATTCTTCCCCTTCTCTCCATTTCCAGTGTTGCCATCCCAGTCCAAACTACCATCATATCTCACCTGGAATATTCCTCTCACTGTTTCACTCAAATCCTCTCTGGCCCCCCAGCCAATACAGTCAATCTGAATAAACTTTTTAAATGCAAATATAATCATGTCATCCCTCCCACAGTCAACTATGACTTCCTAATAGATCTTTCTCCAACCTCCAAGACCATGACACTTTCCATGGCACTGTCTCTCTCCATCACAGCTCTTGTGCAATTTTACACTATTTGTGTGATTATTTTATTAACACCTAAATAAAATCTATATATAAGCTCTTTGACCACCATAATACCCCGAATATATAGGGATTCAATAAAAAATTCAATGTATATTCTTGAACGAATATACAATTAATAGAGTGAGATACTTTAGACTTCTAAAAAAATATTAATCTTGCATCTTGATTCCCTTCAAAAATGATCTAATACTGCAGAAACTGAAAGTCCAAATGGTTTATCTAATTTGTGTTTCTAAAAGACTACTGTAAACAGCAAAGAAAACACCCCCTTGCCACAGGGAAAGTGTGTGTGAAAACTCTCAAGAGAAAGCTAAGGGACACTTTGGCAGATGATGAAGACACAGAGCTAAATTTACAGGAGAGAGAGAAAAGAGGTGAGGACATGCAAGCCATATGCCCTGAAGAATTCAGAGGATTTCATAAAATATGAGCTGGGTTTGAGAATAAACCAGGCAAATCTACCCACTGAGGAAGGGAATGACTTCCTAGGATTTTAAACAGGGAGCTCAAGAAATAGAACAATCCAAAAGAATTACAATAAGAGCAACAAGAAGGTGGGCCACTGCTTCAAGAAGTCTAAATGAAGGGTTCCCCATATTTAGAGCCATTAAGAACTAGACTGGCAGACATTCAAGGGATCAAAAATTTGGCAGGATAGGAAAAGGATTTGCCAGATTAATATACCAACCACTGATAAGAAATCTGTCTATGTTAATTAAGCATATTTATATACATGTATGGTAAGAGTTCTTGTCCCATATATCAGATAATCCCAAAACAGCTGGAAGAGGGGAATATAACAGTCCTATCATATTCCATAATATAGTGACATCTGGATAGTATATCAGTACAGCAATATGAGTTTTTTATTCCTAACCCAGTAGGTGCTAAACCATAAACAGCTATGTGTTTAAGAACTTTTAGCTGAACAGACCTGAAAATACAGCACATATAGATCTTACCACATGAAAGAGTTTCTCTTCATCAATTAAATAAGACTGGATATTCCTCCTGAGCAGAGTATATACAGTTAGGATTTTTCTTTTTGAAAAGTAAGGTATGGAGAAAACTTCTGCATAAAAGTATCCAACTGAGATTACATACTTGCCCCTCCTCCTTCTCCAGAACCTATTAAAACTATGTTGAAGGAATGAAAGAGATATAAATCTATAACAGAATAATATGTTCAGGGGAGTGAATTTCAACAAATATCTAAGATACAAAAGAAATAAAAGAATGTCAGTAAGTGAAATAGAAAGGAGAAAGCTTCAGACTAGAATATTTGTGGAGAGAATTTCAGTCGTGGAGGGAGCAGAGTCCTGGAGTTACTGTGGAATACCACCAGCCAATGAGTGGATGGTATTTGGAAGTGGGCTGAAAAGACAGGGTTAATAAAAGGTCTCTCCATATGAATGATCAACCCCTCACTCTCTTCTCTTACACCTTCGTACAGGAATAAACATCCCACCCACTCATATTAGAGTTAAGCCTACTGGTTGACAAGTATTTACCTGTATACACAGAGCTCACAGAGGACCTACCGACTTTTTCATTCTAATAAATGAACAGATACCCAGAAATCAGAGGTCATTTGAAGAAAACTAACTACATGAAAAACAAACACCAAAGTAAACAAATAGAAAAACTGAACCTGGAGGAAACTGTTATTTTTTTTTTTAAATTAATCTCTCATAGGTAATACCCAAAAATGTTCAAGAAGACATGTGATCTAGAAAGAAGAACAGAATGTAATGAAAAAAGGAAAAATCAGAAAATGATAAAACTTTATTTTTTTTTTTTTAAAGATTTTATTTATTTATTTGACAGAGACAGAGACAGCGAGAGCGGGAACACAAGCAGGGGGAGTGGGAGAGGGAGAAGCAGGCTTCCCGCTGAGCAGGGAGCCCAATGCGGGGCTCGATCCCAGGACTCTGGGATCATGACCTGAGCCGAAGGCAGACGCTTAACGACTGAGCCACCCAGGCGCCCCAAATGATAAAACTTTCTTAAAAATTAAAAGCATGATTGAAAAAAATAAAAATTCAATCAGAAGTTTAAAATACAAAGCTGAGGAAATCTTCCAGAATGTGGAAAAAGAAACAGAGATAAACATATAGAGAGAATCAATCTAAGAAGTCAAACATCTGACTAATAGGAATACTAGAGAGAATAGAGAAAACAAAGGAAAGATTATTATCAAAGTAGTAATAGATGAAAATTGCCCAGAACTTAAGATATAAAAATTTTAAAGGATCTAACAGTAACAGAGGATCCATGTTTAAACACATCTTTATGAAATTTCAAAAACAAAAAGGAGAGAGAAATCTAATATCTGAGAAAGAGAGAAAGGACAAACAAAACACAGAACCTACAAAGGAACAAGAGAGTCAGACTACTGTCAGATTTCTCATTAGAAGTAGAAGCTAGAAGACAGTTGTGCAAGATTTTCAAAATACTGAAGGAAAATATTTTGATCCTAAAAAACTATACACTGACAAATTTTCAGGTAAATGTAAAAGGAAAATAAATCCATTTTCTGACATGTAAGGCCTCAGAAAGTTTACTTATATTCTGCAGAAGTTGCTTGAAGATATTTCCCAGCAAAATATGAGTGAAAACCAGGAGAGAAGATATAAGATATAAAGAACAAACAACAAACCAAAAAATACATGAAAAGAAATCTCAGGATGATAGCCTACAAAGCAATCTGTGCAAATTATAACCAGAATCATTTGGATCCAGGAATATCTTGAAGACCAAAAAAAAAAAAAAAAAAAAAGGAACGGATTATAAGTATTAGAAAAAATAGACAAAAAGCAATAAATTATTACAGATATAATAAAGCAAGCATGTATTTCTTAAGGGGGAGATGGCAATCATAAACCCCATGGTGGGGGGAGATGTATAGGAAAGAAATGGCCTAAAACAAATTAAAATAAAATATAATAACTGAGCAATTGATGGGAGTCTAAAGAAAGAGGTCTCTTCAGTTTTATTTTTCATGTTAAGTGATGACATTGAAAACATAGAAAATGAAATGTAATCATAGCACATATTGGCTCTCCAATGAATAATATTTACATATAGAGAGCAATACATGTAATGGCCAAGGGAACTATGGTAGAATGCAAAAATGGTCCCAATCCTCCACCTTTCACAGTAAGCACACTATTAAAACGTAACTTCGCAGCAACTCCCAACAAGTGAAGTCTATTTCCTTTCCCCTTGAACCTGGGCTGATTTTGTGACTTCTTTCACTGATAGAATGCAGAAGTGACAGCGTGCTATTTCCAAGCCTAGGCCTCATGAAGCCTGACCTGCTTCTGTTCTCTCTCTCGCTCTCAGAATTCTGCCAGCAGTCATGTGAATAAGACCAGGCTAGCACTAGGTGATGAGATACACATGGCTAGTCTTCTCCTTGTCTCCAACCAATATCCATCTAACCTGCAGAAGCTGGACTGCCTTACTGCCCACAGAGGCTGGGGCAAACCTGCCAAACCCCAAAGAACTGCCCAGCTAAGGCCAGCCCAAAATTTCTGGCCCATAGAGTCATGAGGTAAAGAAATGGTGCTGTTTTAAGTCACTGGAATTTGGGTGCGGTTTGGTACACAGCAGAAGCTAATTCAAACAGAAATGTACTCCTGAGCAAGACTACACTAATGCAAATCGTTGACTACCACTTTTAGCTATGTAACTTTGAGCAAGTTAGTGAACTTGCCAACACCTCAGTTTCCATATCTGTAAAATATTTTTTGAGAACTGATTTATGTAAATACGTGTGTAAAGAAATTTGAGCTATTGTATGTAAAGCAATTAGAATGGTGCTTGGCACATTGTAAGTAGTCAATTAGCTATTATTATTTAAAACAAACAAAATTTCAATGGTATTTATTAATTTCCAACATCTAGAATTACCCACAAAATACAGACAACTTAACAATAGCTACAGAATGGAATGAAAATGTTAACAGTCTTGTGAAAATGCAGCTATCAGAAGCTGGGAGGTAGAAAAAGAAAAGAACAGGTGGAAGGAAGGGTAGGGGGTTAATATATTCATCATATAAAGCGAGGAGTCAAGAGATATTGTCTAAAACTAAAAACAAAGAAATAGAACAAAAATAAATAGAGGTTATATAAGAATGTGTCTTTACAAAGGTAACAAAATGAGAAACTGAATGGTGATATAATTTTCCAAAAATTAAGAAAATGGGGAGAAATAAAGGTGGGAGATGGAGTGCCCATATATCCTCATACATTAACTCATATATCCCCATATATCATCTATTATCTGTCATAACAAGGAGAATACAGATAAAGTTTAAAGATGAAAACTCAAGAATTTGTGCACAACGCATATTTACTTAGGGATGTAAAACAAAAAGCACAGGTTGCCTCTGCAGCAGACTGGAATGGGAGATGAACAATGAAAATTCTTCTATCCTATTAGTTTTCTTAACTATGTACACATAATTTTGATAATTTTTTTCTTTTTTATTGAAGTAAGGTACAAAGAAGATTCCCCAAACTATCCATACTGCCCAGAGCTGATATGTAAGAACAGTAATGATTTTAAGAGATCATGCTGTAGGGTCTTATAAGAGTTCTACACCCAAAATGAAGTCAATAAGCTACCACTTTGAAAATCATTCCTTAGAGGTCTGTGTTTTTTCCAAAGATTCTATCATGGACTAATCAACAGACCCTGACATACAACTTATTCTCCCATGAACCATTCAAATTTTCAAAAAATGTTACCAATCATAATTTATCTTGTTTTCCCTAGCCATGATATGTTTTTATGTTCCTTTACCTCAGACTAAAGCAGTGACATGAAATTTCCACTAAAGGGATATCATTTTATTTTCATTTTTCAGTCTCTTTAGAAAAAAAATTGATATGTTACCTCCCATAGAAGAGCACAGTATTATCATTTGCCATTAACAAAAAACAATCTGTTATTATTCAAGATCAAATGATGCATGTGGGAGAAATAATTGTAGAAATGCCATGTTTTCTCTCAGAAAGATTAAACACAGGTAAAGGAATACTAAGAATGCTGCTTTGGCAAATACACGTGTGTAAAGTGAGCTTCTTATCCCATAACAGGGTAGGCACATGTAAACCCTTTAGGCTCCATGTGTCAAAACACATTTTAAAAAAATAGAAAAACTATTGGAAACCCAAAAAAGTAATGATGAGTGAAATATAAAAATACTATCATTTTGTCTAAATTATTCAATATTTGAATAATTAAGCTTAAATATGAATGAGGGAGGCAGGAATTTTGGAATGTTGAAGTAAGAAGCTCAGGTGATACACTCCTCAGCAAACAATTTAACTAGTAAAAATTATAAAAAGCAATTATATAAAGTCTCTGGAAATTGCCCTAAGGGCATAAATCAAACAAAGAAATAATCATTCAAGAAAATGTACTAAATCTTGGTTCGCACAGCAAAAGTCTATGGTGTTTGAACCTCAATGCATTGTTAGGCACACATTATGCACCTCCCCCTCCCCAGGATACAGAAGGTCTACTCCAGGCATGTGCGGCCAAGAAGACAGACTCCTTCTCCCCCAGCTCCCAATCTGGGACTATAATTTCAACCACAGCAGGGTGCTCATGCCCCTCAGCCCTGTGTTACAGTTCTTTCCCGGGTGGCATAGCTGAGAGGACCAGGTCATTCTTCTATGAACTGGCTCCACTCTTAGGGTGGAAGCTCTACCCTAGGAGCAACAAGCCAAGAATACAAAGGTCCCAATCTCCTTCCCCCACCACCAACTCACTTATATGACAGAAATTCCATGCAATAATACCAAGGGTTACTACTCCTCTTCACTTACAGAGAGGGGAAGGGGAAGGGGTCACTCTGGAGAAGCAGGTCCTTGCCCCTAGCTCCAGGGCAGTAACTCTGGGGTTCTGGCCAGGTGGAAAGGCAGGATATAAAGGCAAAGAGCTCTACAGCTCTGCATGGAGGGACTGACTTTATTTGGAACAAGTAGAGAACTCCATGTCTAAGGGTGGGGCTATGTTTCAATAAGGCTTTATTTACAAAAACAGGGATATGAGAATTCAAACCAAATGTTCAAATACAAACTGTACATGAATGTTCACAGAAGCAATATTCACAAGAGCCAAAAGAAAACAACCCAAATGTCCATCAACTGATGATGGATAAATAAAATACGGTATATCCATACAATGGACTATTACACAGCAGTGAAAAGAAAGAAAAGAAAAAAGTACTAATATATGCTACAACAGAGATGAACCTGGAAAACACTATGCTAAGTAAAAAGAAGCCAGGCATCAGAAAAGGTCACATATTATATAATTCCATTTATATTAAATGTCTAAAATAAGCAAATCTATGGAAACAGAAAGTAGATTAATGGTTACTTATGGATGATGGGAGGAGGTGTGAAGGAATGGTAAGTGACTGCTGATCAGTACAGGATTTCTTTAAGGGGAGAAAAAAATATTCTAAAATTATATTCTGTTGACTGTTGTACAACTCTATGAATATATAACAATAAATTCTATAGTTTAAATGGGTGAATTTTATGGCATATGAATTATATCTCATAAATGTTGTTTGTTTTTGTTTTTGTTTTCTTTAATCTATACTGGGGCACCTGGGTGGCTCAGTCAGTTAAATGTCCGACCCTTGATTTTGGCTCAGGTCATGATCTCAGGGTTGTGAGATCAAGCCTGGCATCAGGCTCTGCACTGGGCATGTACCCTGCTTAAGATTCTCTCTCTCCCTCTCCCTCTGCCCCTCCCCCTTTGCTCTAAAAATATAAAAAATAGAAACAGTGGCTTTTTAGAGAAATACATTTAAAATTAAAAAAAAAAAACTATACTGACCTGAGGTCATGTTCTCATCATTACTTTTTAAACTATCTGCAATATCACTTTCTTGTAACTTATTTCTCTCTTCTAGAAGTAAAATATAGATAATTTTTATTTAATTGATAAACCTGCTTAGTAGAGTTTTTAAATATATAAGTAGATTCATGAAAAAAAAATATGAATGGGGTAGGGTGGGGAAAGGTTAGGGGCAGGAGATAGGTTTTCCTCCTAATGCAATCCTATAAGATCCCACCCACCAACACTACCATGGGTACTATGGTCTTAGCTGCTCTTGGGCCCCACTCTAGCCCAGTAAGGCCTAAAAAGAAAAATAAAACTGTACAAAGGCATACTAACCATTTCTGCAGACCCACAGGTATCCAGTACATTATCCTGACACACTGACCTCTCCCAACATGTCAGGAGCCCTTTGCCTGATCCTACAAGGTCACCTATCCCCTGTAAAATGCTTAGGCATATTATTTTCCACAGGTCCGTTGGATATGGTTTCTCCAGGTTCACTCCAGCTAAGGAATATAAAAGTACTACAGGAAAACCAAACTTGTTAATTTATGAATGTTGAGTATCAGAGGCATTTTGAAGGATTTATTAATACAATATTTTTTATATTAAACATAGGATTTCTACAAATAATGTTAATATATGTGCCCTATTTTGAACTTTAGCTATTTTATTTGCTTTGAGTCTGTCACAGGGGCAGCCATAGAAAGAATCTACTTACACCTTTCAATACCTGCATTTGTCACAGCACTAAGTTGCTCTTGCAGAAGTTTGATTATTCAACACATTAAGCAATGAATCAGAAAAATTAGAGTGTTCACTGTGTTTAAAATAAAATAGATGAATATTTATGTGTTAATAGTTTTAATATCTAAGGGGTCTGCTAGAATGATGCATTTTCACTAAAAACAGTTTGTTGAAATACATTTCACCAAGGAGTATTTCAATATTCCTAAGATTTTCCAGTATTATTAATTCTGATATTACTAAGATTTCCAATGTCTGTATTTTTTAATCACTCGAACTTACATCACCCAAAACACAGTATGGCAAAAGCCCTCTGATAACCACTTTGTGCACTTGAATTAGCCTTATAAACAGGAAGCCACATTTTATCATAAGGAAAAAAATCTCTGAATATAGGAAGACTGGTTTTGATTTCTTGTGTCAAGCTCTCTGTGTCTGAATGACTTCTAAACGTCACTAAATGTATTTTTTCATTCCTCCCATTTATTTTTATATCTCTTAAAGGACACATATGATCTTGGGTTTGAAGAGACAGGAGAAGGCTTAGAAATAACAGTTAATGAAAACTTTTAAAGTAGGCATGCCAAGGGAGGGAAAAAATGAAGTCTTGTCTAGACCCAGTCAGCTCTGCTTGACCTAGTTAGAGTTAAATGATATATCAATGGGAAATTCAAAGTAAGCAAACTAGCCAAAGTTCTGCAAAAGGTGGCTCTAATGACTTGAGAAGAATGACATCTGATTCTTCTAAAGAAAACACATTTCTCATGGCTGTCAGCATACTACCAAGGAAGAGAGGGGAATAAGCTAAAGCATAAATATTACTATTCCTAGAGGATGTCCTTCAAGAAAGGAAGGCTTTGTCTTGGCTGTGTTTATATAAATCTTTGGAATATCTGACCAAAAAAATTTCACATAAATGCAAGTCACAGCCAATGAAGGAGAAACTATTTCAATATGTCCAAACACAAACTCCAGGCAACCACAGAAAAAATATCATGTTCTCTTGGAGCTTCCATAGTAAATAAATAATGAAGATGACATTGCTAAGATTGTACAACAGTGGTCAGGCTGCAAATGTGACTTAGTTAATAGGCTGACCAAATCAGAACCCAGGAATGTGTTGGAAAGGAGCTGCTATGAGATGGGTTAGTACAGATTTGTTTGTGAAACAAGTCAAGCACTTTTAGTGAGTGGAATTAAATAGTACTCTAAATTGGATAAAGTTAATGAAGCTACAAAGTGTACTGAAGCCATCAGTTCTTTATTAATGGTTCAAAAAAAGGAAGGAATTTAGATAGATGATAAAGACAATGGCCCTGATTCAGGTCAGTTCGGAAAATAGCAAAAATAACCTCTTCTTCCCCAACCCCAGTTATATGAAGATCTTAGATATGTGGTTTACACCTCAACAGACATTCCCAGGAACTAAGAGAATAGTCCTTAGAACATACATAGCTTATCTCCTGTATAGAATATAAAAAATTGACTATAGCCCAAGTCTACTAATAGTGCAAGTAATATTCTCAAACACCTGTGATTTTATAAGTCATGTGTCTCTAAGAAATAAATAAAAAGATGAAAGTACACCAAAATAGTCCAAATTTGGCATCATTCTATGGTCGATCATTCTTTAACATCAACTGCTTCTGTGCTCTCTCTTTCTCTCTCTTTCTGTGTGTATGTGTGGATACACATGTACATGTGTATTCTTTAGTGGATCACAAATTTATTTGAGAAATAAAGATGTGGCAACAGTAGCTCTGCCTTTATTTAAAGGCTTTCCCCTCAAGATCTTGGCATCAATTCTTAAATATCTCTTGAAGAGGACTATGAAGTCAAGATTTTTGCAAGAGTAAACTGTTTGCCCAGGCCTCATAGAGTATAACTGTGGCCCAATTAAAAGTAATACCTCTTATTTCACTAACTAATGGCTCAGGTTGTTCACAAAGGATCTCAGTTCTCACTCAGTAATTCTTAGGATTCCCTCAAGCATGTATTATAGGAGTTCACAAACAGTCCTCCATATGATCAACTAGGCTCCACCATGTTCTTCCCATCCTAACCCCTTCACTGATGTCTGCTGCTGGAAAAATAACATGAGGGTAGTTTACTAAATTCAATGGAGCAGCAGCTCACTATGAAGATTTGATGTTTGTAGAAGGATGCTGCCTCCTATTGCTTACAAAGCTGCCTGAAAAATCTTGAGAAGAAAATGATACTAATTTCCCCCAGAAACTTCAATGCTCTCAAACAGAGCATTTCTGTGCTTTCTACAGAAGTGGAGGGGCTGTGCTTCTTCCCTACTTTCCAACATTGTTTGCCACAAGAGAACTAAACTGAAATATGCATCCATTTGTCTCACAGAGAACCTCAAGAAAAGGGCTCCTTAGCTTTCATTTATATTCTGTGTCTGTCTGTCTGTCTCTCTCCCTCCCTCCCTTCCTCCAAAATGCTTAGACAAACATCCATGGGACCAGGTCAAGGGATCAACCTAAAAAAACAGACCTTGTGCTATAATCCTTATTCTTTCATTCCCTAGGCTTCCATATCAAATATATACTTCCTCAGTATCTTCCAGCAACAACAACAAAACAAAAGGAAAAGGAGAAAAGGAAAATCTCATCCAAACCGGTCCATCCAAATAGTCTCCTGGCAGGCTGTCCCACCAGTTCATTAGACATATCTGAATCCCTACCTGGATTTATATAAAGGCCCCAGCTACACAAGGAAACTCAAAATGAAGCAAAATCCCATGTGAGACCATCTGGTCTAAGAATTAAAGTCCAAATGTGAAGCAGGTGTAAGTTGAAGAGTGATTATGAAACAACTCTACAATGAGCTATCCATACTAGAAGGATTCCTTAGCTAGGGATACAAATGGTGACTCCTGACCAAGAGACAATGAGAAGGCATCTGTTAGGGACTAACACCAAGGCTATAAGATGGAGGTAGAGGTCTTTTTCTTTATTGACAAAGGATACCAAGCCCACGGAAGAAAAGCGTGTGGTATATATATATATATGTTCTCCATCTACTGATCTGTCTTCATAAACCAAATAATATTATGACAGAACCTGAAAATGGTATGGGAAGGGAAAGAATGTAACAGGGAGTACAAAAGAATATCAGTCAACAAAATTACTGTTTTCATCAAATTGTTTTTAGAACTGCTCTGGAAACTAAGTAGTAAACGTAATTCCAATAGACGTAAGAACTATGTATAACCACATAGTCTTGTGGAACTGGAATGTCCTTTAGAATTTTGATTACATCATCTTAAAAGGGGTGGGGGAAGAGAAAGCCTCATTTTAGTTCCTTACAGACTGTGCCTAATAAGCTTAACTGATTTAAACCCAACAGGCCTTTGTTAGAATATGAAAAGATGATCTGTTTCCTCCCACAGAAGGAAGCAAAGAAAATCTTTATCTCACCACTATCTGTTTCCTCTATATGAAAGTTCTCATACAAAGGGCTATTCTAGGATAAAAGCTCTGGAGAACCCAAAAGAAGATGTGGCAGATTGAGAAATGGTAAATTTTTAAAAAGGGATAAGTAAGATTCTCCTTTGTAAGAAAGGGAGGTCACATGGCTGCTCTCCAACACCCTCTTCTTGGTTGTAACACCATCAGATGAAGGAAGTCAATCAGTAATTCTGTTTAAACCACTTAAAATTGCATTTCTGTCACTTGCAACCAAAAGGGTTCTGACAAATACACTGTGCAAGAAAGCAGAAGTTACGAATCATGAAAAATGTAATGGGAAAAGTAAACTAAACCGATCAGCTAACTAGCTGAGATTAATTTTATGACATTATGACATGCTTGCAAATTCATTTCAGAACATTAGTAAAGAGGAACACAGGGATGATAAATCAATTAATGCAAGGTCATGTAAGGATCTGTGCTCTGGCATCTGAGGTGACATTATAACTTAAAAATCCTGGAGCCAACAATTTTTCCTAGCTATTATGTATTAACAGTAAGTCCTGATTCAAGAAGAAAAAAAGGAGGCAGCTGATTATGGACATTTACTCCCTTGACATGAAATATTTGAAACAGCCCACTGGTCCCTATTTTTAGATTAAAAACCAATCACTGGAAAAGGCCCATAACCAGCACAGTAATGAGCCCATGGCCATTTATTTATAGTTAGCTCATGCTGATTCATGAGCTGCAACTCAATGCCTGGTAAGTACTATGTGACTCCTGGACTTTATCAACTTATTTATGGGTGGCCAAGACTTCTCCCATAGAGTATGTATATATGCAAACACACTGCCTTGTGTGTGGGTGTAGAGGAAGGAGAAAGAAATATATATTCAGTAGTGTACAACCTAACTACATTTTATGAATCTGTCCAATCACATTTGGCTTTTCCATAACTTACTAAGACCATCCACACTGAATTTACTGCAGGCTGCATGCAAAACTAGCAGTGCAGGCAAGATGGTAATGAGAGTCTAAGAGAGACACATGCATTTTCATATATATTAATAGTTTATATGGAGAAAAAAAAAACCTGAAGGATAAAAGAGGCATCAAATATTGCCAGAATGACAGATGAAATACTGAAGTGATGAAATACTGAAATTATAGTCCTTTGAAATAGGCTCTGGGTAAACTAACTACACAGCACATGGCAAGCAATGTGTGGCAACAGTTGTGATGGAATTTGCCTTGATTAATGCCCCCATGTGAAAAGATAAATCTTGCTAAGGAGGTTCTGGAAGTTCAGTGAATGGAAGCCAAATATTCACACTGCCATTTGAGTTCAGAAAGAAAGCTAAGCCTAATACTAACCTTGCATTTGCATCATGCACAAGCCTTCCCTGTAACATCTTAAGAAAATGTGCATTATGTATCCACCTTCTTTTCATGTTTCTTACTAATAACTGTTATGAGTTTTGACCATTCCATTCCTAAAATTAAAGCTTACAAATGCATGTTTTACAACGTGTCTGATATCTATTAGTTTTTATGTGTTTGTGACTATGATCAACTACAAAAATCATTTTTAGAAGGTATGGTGAAAGGGAGAGAAAAAGTGGTTCTGGAATTATGTCAATAGATTAAAAGGTATAGTTAGTAGCAAAAAAAAAAAAAAAAAGACTGGTATTTGCTGCAAACAACAGCAGATACTATTTTTAACATTCCTACTAAAGAATGTATATGACAACAATCGGGATTTCACCATAATTAGACTCTGTGACCAAGAGATAAAGGAAAATACTCTACTTCAAGGCCAGGTTCTCTAAAACTAAGTTAGGTTGGAAAACTTTAAGTCATTGGGCAAGTTTCCTCTACTCAAAGAAGAAAAAAAATTGGAAACAATCTTTCTTAGTGCCTCATCATAGTCAATAAAATATGGATGATAGTAAATATCTTTCATTTGTATAAGAATTTGCAGTTTACAAAATTCATTCTCATTAACTATTCTGTTTGATCCTCTTTCTTGGTCTCATTTTACAGAAAACTGAATTTGAAGAAGTTGAGTTGCTTGTCCAGAATTACAGACTTTAAGGTTAAAACTGGTCGTTCCCACAAAATACTATTTAAGAGTAGAATAGAAGGAAGATGGAATGCCTACTATATGTTGTACAGTATTCTGGTGGTTTCTCATCTATTCACTCATGTAATTACCATAATTACCCTATAAGATAGGAACTATCATTCCCATTCACAGATGACAAACCCCAAGTATTGTAAAATTTCCCACAGGTATCTAAGTGATGGGCAGGTATGAAAACCTAGTTGTGTCTGATATCAAAACCGGGTTCCCCCCATAATAGGCAAAGTCATACTTCTATGGCATGTACAACTTTTATTATGCAATGACAGACAAGAACAAAATTAAAGAGAATAATTCACTTTCTCTTCAGAAAATTACTTTATCAGCGGGTACTTACTAAAAGCCAACTAAGTGCTTCAGCATTGTATTCAGAATTGTGGGAAAAATAGAAGAAGCAGAAAACAAGCTTCCTTTTCCCAAGGAGATTTCAACACAGAACAACATTAAAATGCCAAAAATATATGTATTATTATACAATAACATTAAGGAATATTTAATGCAAACAAAATAAGGCAAAGGTACTAGTAAAATGAACAAAGCTATCACTCTATTTCACTAGGATAGAAGGAAAAAACCAAAAATATTATATGATCTGGCAGATGTTCTGTATCAGTGATGTTTAATGTAGGAAAGATAATGTTGATCCATGATGTAGTTTAATATGAGCTAACACTTAACCAAAATTTGAGGCAGATACTAGTTGAACTCTGGCTTAGTTGCCCATACCCCTCCTTGTGTTTTCTTTCTCTCTGTAACTAAAAAGGAGAGAGTCATGTAGCCAACAGTGGTGGTGGATGAAAAAGCACAAAGTATCTCTAGGAGTGGAGTTTACTGGGACAGATGCCTAATTCACATCACCACTAAACATCATCTATATTTCTCACCCCATTTATTTGTTTATTCTTCCCTTAAACACATGGACTAAGTGCCTACCACATGCCAGGCATCAGACTAGGGATTGCAGATACAATACTGACCGACATAGCAATGACCTTAGCCAAGATCACCCAGAGCAATGCACAGACTTCACTGGAGTGAAGCTGTATAATCTAGAAAGAAAAACTCAGAATTTGGGATCAGAAGACCTGAATTTAATTCCTGATTCAGTATTTGCATAGCCTTGGATGAATATATAT